>NC_056739.1:299445896-299595896 GCF_019279795.1 Protopterus annectens
AAGGCCTCTTAGATCATCAAGCAAACTACTACTAGAAGTCATCAACAGCTACAATAGCTTTGGAGACACACTATATAGTAGTTCAGTGGCTAAAAAATAGAACTATCTCCCCACTAGCATACAAAACACATCGTTCAAAGCCGCCTTTAAAAACCTCATTAGGCAACATCTCAAGCAAAGTTGGCAGTGCCATGGTTGCTCCCCAGACTAGTGAAAGCGGATAAGGTACACATACTAAACCTAGAGTACTTGATAATAGTTTTCACTCTTACTCACAAACACTGGCTAATGTACAATGTATGTACTGTACCTGTGTACTATGCATGTATTCTACCTATGTTCCAAATTTCAGCTGTACACCACAAATCTATTAATTGCCTTTATTTTTAAATTAATATTTTCTTGTTTGTTCTCTCTACTGTAACTGCTGATGTGCTGCATACCACTGTAAAAACATGTCTATTGTAATTTGTGTGTTTAGATCATATCTAAATATCTAAATGTATCTGTAATTTTTCTATGTGGAGCTTTTCTCCCCAGGCCTCTGCTATAATAGGGTCTTTTCGGCTTAGTCAGACACTCCTGGTAAACAAACGTAAAATAAAAATAAAAAATAAATAGAGAAAATTTGGTAAGGCATTTGAGAACTTCCCTTGCTTGTCTTTGTTGTGAGTGAGACTCATTTTACAGTAACACTTCCTGTTTATGTTCCAGGTGCAGAGACAGCCCAGAGAAAAAGGGACGCGGATGGAGAGAGAAGGAGATGATGAAGGGCAAGAAAATTTGAGGAGAAAGCAGATACTGACGCTAGAGAATGTGTGCAGGATTCTGAAGAGGAAATATTTCAAATAAATCTGTTTAATGGAGATGAGTCAGCAAATGATGGATGTATAATTACAACCCTCCAGTTGGAAGGGTTGTGGGATGATTTACTAAAATAAATGATGATGCAGATTGACCCACAAAATGAAGGAGATGTTTCCCAGGGGGATATTATGGAGAAAATACAAAGAGATGATGCAGAGACAATCCTGAGGAATAGTGATGAGTCAGCAAATGATGGATGTATAATTACAGCCCTCCAGTTGGAAGGGTTGTGGGATGATTTACTAAACTAAATGATGCAGAGTGACCCACAAAATGAAGGAGATGTTTCCCAGGGGGATATTATGGAGAAAATACAAAGAGATGATGCAGAGACAATCCTGAGGAATAGTAATGAGTTGGAAAAAATATATACAGAGAAACTAGAAGAAGACAGAAGGGGAGTAGAAGAAAAGGCAGAAGAAAATGAAACATGGAACTGTGTGGTAAGGATTCAAAGTAAAGAAGACAATGAAATGGACAGGTATGAAGTGTAAGACAATTTATTAGCTCCTTTGGGTGTTAAAGCATGTGAGGTAAGAGCATTTATTATTATTAACAAGGAGACATTTTGTAACATTATATTTATGACATTTTTTTCAATGGAAACTTTTCTTGGAGAATATAAAAAAAGAAAGACTGTAACCCATGAAATCTTTATGTGATATAAGCATCTAACAAGGAAACAAAAAGAAAATTCATGTGTAATTTTGAACAGAGGTAGAAAGAGAGACTTTTAAAGAAAATTTGAAAACTTTATATAAAGAAGTACTGGATATTGCAAATGTTTATGACAAAAGGGTTTTATGGACTGGTTGCTAGGATTGTAATATTGTGTTAAAATAGGAAGAGAAAAAATATGCATATACCAAGCATGGTGAATGTGGAGAGAAATATGGTTGTCATAAAATACTGGGGACAACACAAAACATGTATTTTTTTGTTGCAAAGAACATTTGATAAGTAACTGTGAAAAAAGAAAATGTTATATTTGTGGGAAAATGGGCCATGATGCAAAAAATGTGAACTGAAATGTTATAAATGTAACAAAATTAGACAGTTATGGATGGATTTCAAAAATAAAAATAAGAGTAAAGAAACAGAAAAATGAAAAAGTTAGAGAAGAAAATGAACAAAGAAAATATTTTTTTACAAATAGCAGAACTAGATTAAAAATGAGATGTGAAAAATAATAAAAAGGACATAGAAGAAGGTTCTCAAATAAGTGAATAAGATGGTAAATTGGGAGGTAGTAAAAGAAATAAAGAATTCTAATGGTAAAAGACAGAGAAAGAAAATTTAAAGGGATATATACAGAAGAAAAAATAAAGGAAATGGATGAAAAGAATATATACAGCTAATGAGTGAGGCTGGTTAAGGTGTTTGACTCAAAGACACATGTTACAGTGTTTGATTTTCACCTTTCTGAGGGACATTTACTAGGCCTATTAAGAAAGCTAGCCTACTAATTAGCTATGGACTTATGAAACCATGAATCTAAGGAAAGTGTAAAATGAAAATTGTAGAGTACTTTCTGTAACTATGAATAGTATTAAGAATATGTTAGGAAGATGAGGGATTTTGGAGCAATGCAACTTGTGATGTAGATGTAATTAAATTATAAGACACAAGATTTTTAACAAAAGAAGAAAGATTGCAAACAGAGAAACTAGGAGGAGGAAAGATGATCTGGAATTTGGGAAATGAAAGATGTTCTAGAATAGCCATATTCTGTAGAAATATAGCAAAGATAGGATATGTAACTTTGACAAAAATGGGAAGAGTAACCATTTTAGATTTAAAATGGAAAGAACAAGTATATAGAATTATAACATCATATGCTTATACTAATTTTAAAGAAAGGGAAAGCTTACTTCATCAGAATTTAGACTATGTAATGCTACATATGAATAGTATAATAATTGGAGACTTTAATTGTGATTTATGAGGCAAGTGTAAAAAGAAAGGAAGTGATATAAGAAAATGTTAGAAGCTATAAGATGTGGTAAGGTAAAACTCTGGAACAAAAATAGATGGTCTTACAAAAAGGGTTTGTATAAAACTGAAATAAATTATGTTATATTATCAGAATGCTTCGTTATAGGAGAAGGAGAGGTAGCTGAAGCAAGATTTTCTGATCATCTTGCAATATGGCTAGAGATAAAGGAAAACCAAGGAATATATAAAATAGGCAAAGGAATAAAAAGGATAAATGAGAAAGAATGGAATAAAGATGGAAAGAGATTAGTAATACAGCCATAGAAAGATGATATGGATGGCGCAGTGGTGCAGTGGTAGCGTTGTCGCCTCACAGCAAGAGGTTCTCTGGTTTGATTCTTGGCTGGAGTACCTTGCGTGTGGAGCCTGCATGTGCTCACTGCGTTTGTGTGGGTTATCTTCCCACGTTACAAAGACATGCGTCTGGAGTGTTTCTTCCCGGGTCTCTGCTGAAAATTGGCCTCATTCCAAATTTGACTTTTCCAGTAAACAAATGTTAAATAAAATAAATATTATTGTGAGAACATTTTATAAAAATTGGTCTGAATGCTGGATGATATTTAAGGAAAAATATAAAAAATGTTTTTTACACTGGCAATATGATGTGAGAAAAGTAGAGAAAGAAAAATATTAAAGAACACGTAATGATGCATTTGAAGATTTAAGACAAAATAATAGAAAGTACTTTGACAAAGAAAAATAATTATATGAAAGAAATCAAGAAAAAATAAAAGAATTGTTATATAACCAAAGGGGTCTACTTCAAATCATCAAAGTTTCAAAGCATCCAACATCATGTCATCAAAGAGCATATGATCGAAGTTCTGAAACATCAAATATTTTGAATGGAGATCGCAGTACAGCATGGAATGGGAAATTTACCATTTTCCTTGCTGTAATGAGATCTAAGAGTTGGTATATTTAAGTAGCAGGGGTTTAGGGGGCTTGCCCCCTTGCAAAAATGTAAAAAAAGACTTCTTTTCTTTTTAAATTTTTAAAAAATTCATGTTTGATGTTTCTGAACTTCGATCATCTGGTCTTCGACCATATGATGTTCAATGTTCTGAAACTTCAATGATTTGAAGTAGACCCAACCAAAGATATTTTTTACAAGGAAAAAGAGAAGATGTATCGAGTTACTTAAGCAGATTAGTAAAGGAAGATGGCAGTATAATGAGATAAATAAAAATGCAAAAGGTGAAATAGAAAGAACTCAGGAAAAGATTATGAATAGTGTAGTACAATATCTACAAGAAATGTTTAAAGAAAAATAGAAGGTAGTGAAAAAACATGGAAAATAAAAAAGTTAGAGAGAGAGAGAGAGAGAGAGCAAGACTGGAAAAGGAGATTTAAATAAATGAGTTGGACAAAGCATTAGAATAGATAAATAGAGATTCAGCTGCAGGGCCAGATAGAATAGAGTATAAAATGTATAAAAATTTAAGGGATTGGCAACACATAAATAAATAAATAAATAAGTAAATTGATAAATAAATACATACATAAATAAAAATAAAAAATAAAAAAATGAAGGAATGGTTAAATGAAGGTTTTATGTATAAAGAATTATGTAGTAGAATACTTAAGTTCTTATGGAAGAAGGAAGACAGGAAAACAATAAAAAAAAACTGGAGTCCAATGGTATTGAATAATAATGATTATAAAATATTTATGAAAATGTTATATATGAAATTTGAAACTAAAATGGGGAATATTATAGAAGATAATATATATAGTGTAAAGGGGAAGGGTTGTCAAGAATTAATAATAGAGAAATTGTGGATGATATGAATTGAAAAAAGATGCAAAAATCATGATAGTAGAATGTAATAAGGCATTTGACACAACTGGACATTAAAGCATATGAATAATAATGAAAGACTATAATATAAGTGAGAAAGTTAGGAAATTATTTATGTCAGTGTATAGTAATAATAAAGTAAAAATACTGGTAAATGGCTGGTTAAGTCAAGAGGTACATATGAATAGTGGTGTAAGACAGGGATGTCCAAAGAGTTGTATACTCTTTGCATTAGTTTTGAATATGATAGTATGTGAACTAAATCACAAAATGATGGAGGTGGGGGTATATAACACATGGAGGGTTAAGAATTCCAGTTCTGTTAACATATACAGATGACATTGTGAAGGCTGCCAGCCTAGCTAGATAGAATTTTGTAAATAATTCTATGCCATTTGTAAATATTAATATAATCCACAAGTTTGGTTTACAAATGTAAAGAGGACTATATGTTATGATTAAACTATATGTTGTACTGAGCTTCAAAAATGTAACCACAGTGCATTCTGCTGGAAGAAAGCTGATAAGTCAAGCATTGTATGACTGTTTGATCTCAAGCTCGGAGACAGGATGTCTGCGCCAAGAAATTATTTCTATTGTCTTGATTTAAGAGATAATTACTAAGGTTTTATATGTATAACATTGTTTATTGCTGTGGCTTCCTGGCCAGGTGCAGCTTACTAAGAAATGTTAATTTTGAGTTTCTGTTAGTCTGGGAACTAAAAAAGTGCTAAAAAGATGTAATGTGAAATGACTCAGCAGTACTGGGTATTTATCAGTTTAAGACTTTCTCAGAGAGAAAGATTTGAGCATTTTGGATTTTGTCTGAACCTGAACACATCAACTCACCAGCACTCTGCCTTTGCTCTGTAAGTAACATATTTATTTAGAACAGTGATTTCTCTTAGAGATAGCTAGAAATAGCCAAATTAGTCTAGCTGTTTTCTACATTTATATCAGACTATTCTAGAGTATTATTTTAAAGCATTTCCTGTGATTTCTGAACTATGTAATGTCATTGTGTTGAAGTAATAACTATTGTCTTGTGTTTTTATTATTTATTATTAAATAGTTTTAAACCTTTCAACTGTGGCTGTTTTGTGTAAATGTAATTTAAGCTCTTAGAGTACATTGCATGTATTTGTTATACTGTCCAAGCCACTCCAATAGCTTTAGCCCTGGGTCACACTTACTATTTGGATAACAGTAATATTATACAGTGAAATTGGTCACCCTTTGGGAAGGGCCTTATTAGTAACTGATAAGAGTAGTTAGTGGCAGTGATTACTACCTTATAACCAGGCAGGAGGGGGCATATCTGGAGAACCTGTGCCAGCCTTCCCCATGAGTGTCTGTGTGTTTGTATATAAACCACATCTCAGTGTGTTTGTGTGTGTGTGTGTGTGTGTGTGTGTGTGTGTGTGTGTGTGTGTGTGTGTGTGTGAACTACTTGGGCAGGGACATGAAGCACTGGTTGGACAGAGAGGTACTGAAGATTTTGGCTTGACTACCCGGCTGAGATCTGAATCCTATAGTTGTGTCAGTGGGAAGTCTTATTGGGTTTCTGGAGAGAAAGGGAGAAATCAGCCCCAGACTGACTCTGATCTCTGTGTGCTCTTAAGGGAAATTGTACTTTACTGTGTGTGCACTTGTTATCCTTCCCAATGAGCATGCCCCTCACTGGTGCTAAGGGTGAGGATTGAGGCTCCATGATTACTGGGCCAGTGCATGGGTATCACAGACATGATCCTAACAATTACAAAAAATAAAATTCGGATAAAAGAGGTAATAATTTGCACATGAATGTCTAGAGGTAATGGGGTGGCTTTAAATAAAGATAAAAGCAAAGGTTTTGTTGATGTAGTAAAGACAGGGGTATATATTTTACAATGAATGAAATTTCTGTGTTAGTGTTAGGTATAAAATTTGGGAATAAAGATGTAAATAGAGTTAAATGGGAAAAACAGTAGATGAAATACAACAAACCTGCATTTTTCTGGAGAACATATAAATTATCATTCGAAAAAAAAATTATTTGATAAATTCAGTACTGATGGGAAAATAGCATAATTAGCAAGTATATTTATTTTGCCAACATTGTTTGAAAAGGAATTCTTGCAGATATTTTTTTTCATTTATGTGGGGTTCTAGGTTAAACACAATAAAGAGAAGAGTTTTGTAGGTAAATAAAAAGGAAGGAGGTTTAGGTTAAATAATCATGTGGGGTATGCTGCTTCATTAAATTTGTACAGTAACATTTTATAATTATAAGTATGATACATTTTTGGGGTATATTAAAAAGTAAACAGAAAAAAGAATGTATAACTGAAGAAATAAAATGTTACAAAAATATTTTTATGGAAATAAAAATAGATATAGAAAAAGATGGAAAAGTACAGTAATAAGAATGCGATGATAAAACATTACTACATAAAACCATGGGAAAATCTATCAGATAAAAACATTAAAGCTATAATGGTGTAAACAGAAAGTAGAATGTCAAGATCTTTTGTGGTGACTGGTAATAGACAAATTGCCAGTAAAAGGAAATATGCCATATAAAAAGAAATGTGATAGAATATGTTATGTCAAGATGAAGAAGGAGAAATGAGGAACATGTGTTTTTGAAATGTAAAATAGTAAAAGAGTTATGGGGAAAACTATGTAAAGAAGATTGTTTCAAGGATATAAAAGAAGTGGATAAAATAAATATGTATATGATTAAGTGTGGATATTACATATTATATGACATATTATGGATGAACTTTAAAGGTTAATCATAATAGAGCATTTATTTCAACATTCAACTTGGCTAGTAAAACCATAGGTGACTGATAAAGAACTGGGAGATCTTTTAAGTAGATAATACAATTCTTAAGAAAGTAGGTAATAAGTCCATGTTGGTTAATAAGAAAGATATGTCATTCAAAATATTATTGGAGAGTTCTAGGAAATATCAACCAGTTAGTAACAGACCCCTAGAAATGTTTAAGTGAGGCCACTGCACACATTGGAAAAACATTCTGGTAACCAGTAGTGCCGTAATTAGAAATAAATAATATTTTGTCACAGGGCATTATTTTTGTGAATCAAACAATGTTGTGTATGGAGCTTTGTGCTCTAAGTGTCATGCTTTTTATATAGGGAAAACCCAGAGGATGATTAAGAATCGAACTTATGAACACATGCAAGATATACAAAAATCAAAGACCATAAAGGCCCTTTTCAGACACATACAAGAAAACAAGGACCACAATTTTGCTTTTGTAGTTGTAGAGACACAAGCAAAAGATAAAATGGGTTTTATTATAGAGGAACATCTTAATAAATGTGAATTAAAATGGCAAATTTTAATTAATGCAGCATGCTTTCCAGGTTTGGATGATTCAATGGTTATTAATTCTGTTTTAAAGTTGAAATACTATAATGATACATAGTTCATTGTTATTTCTACTTTTATCCTTGTGTATGGTTTTACCTTGCAATCAGTTTTAATTGTTAGGTTGGGTCTAACAGTGTATCATGTGATTTTAATTATGTATAAAAGAAGTGTCATTAATAACAGATTTAGTTCTCAGGAAGTTCTATGTGATGTATGGAACAAAAGCGCTAAACTTGTTCTAATAAATTGAGTTTGGAATACTGTTGCCTCCTTCTTGGTACCATAGAATTTATCAGTTAGAGAATGGATGGAAGGAATTAAAAGGCAGGAAAGTTTCAGGTAGAGGAGATGCAAGTAAATGTCAAGAGGACTGAGTTGTGAGCAATGGGGAATATGAAGTTAAGATGCCTACAGATGATGCCAAAAAGGGAAATCCTGAATGGAGGGAATATATGGAAGTGGTGCAGGGCACAATTTAAGTGATACTTTGAGCTCAGAAGCATTTATGATGCTTAATGAAAAAGGAAATGTTTGAGTTGGTGTCTGAATTTGTAGAAGGAAGTGATGGTTCTAAAGCTTGTAAGAAGAGATTCCTGTGTGTGAGGCTATGACTGGAAAAATGTGCTTTGTGATAAGGAGAAGGTAGCCTAAAACATAAGGCTGTAGACAGAAGTTCTTTTTTGAATCAGCTATAAAAAAAAAATGAAGTTGACTTGGTGCATTATCTCGCTAGTGAGGGGTGTTAGGTGAAGCGTGCGCCTTTCATTTATAGCTGCATCTTTCATTTACAGGGATAAATCATTTTAAATCACATCTTGTATAAGTACTGCTGCAGTATCTTACATGATAGTGTTTTATAATGTCAGTTTCTGTACCAGTTCTTTGTTCTGCTAAATGACTTTGTTTAAAGAATTGGTAGTTGCATTGTGACAGTCCTTTGCACATACACCTGATGTGGCGTCATCAGATTGTCCTGTTTCAGATTTAAGAGCATTAGACATATGAAGAAACAAGGTTTAAAGTGTTTGCCTTTAATTTTCTGCAAAGTGACTACTTAAATAGGAGTAATGACTAGTACATGTAAAGGTGCATCTTGCACTATTGCAGTGGGTGTGTAAAGTAGTTAATTTTTGTGTAAAGTAGTTAATTTTCTGTACAGATTGCTTATTGTTGAATGGTATTGCTCCAAACTTTGAAGGAAGTTGTAAACGTCACCATGGGTGAAGGGTGCATGCTCCAAGAATAGCTGTCCTTTTTTTCAAATAATTAAGAGTAAACAAACTTTCACACCCAATACACACTGCCTTACTAAATGGCATTGAGTTGAACCATTAGTGAAGTTGTTACAATTCAGACACATGCTACAAATCCAGATTCTCTTTCTTCTCCTAGATAAGACTTTACCAGAAAGGCTCATCCAGACTCTGCTACACTTTGCAGTGAAGGAAAGGTTAGTTTGCTTTTATTTGTTGTATTTTGCATTACTTTATTGCCTTTTTATATTTTGAATACTGTGGTTTGTTTTCTTTACCTTGTGTTTTACTTGCATTCTGCTTTAACTGCATATTAAAACTTCAAAAGAGACTACAGCTCTGTCTCAGTTCTGGGTCAGGCAGAAATTTTTTCCCGCCCTCCCACCCAGTCACGGTTGTTTTGTTAAATATCACCGTCTTTCTAGTTGCCCGCCTCTTATGTTAATCTGACCATTTATCTCATTTCCTCTCTGCTTTCACTGGCTTGTGTGAGTAATCACAACATCATCATTTTTGAAATCTCTCCCCTTCAACTATTTAAATTTATTGGCCATCCTACTGTATTCCATAGTACCAGAATACAAAAGTGACCACCCCTTTCAATTCATCTTGCTGTTTTAAAAATAGTAACTCTCCACTAAACCATAACTTTTTAAACAGGTAAAACTTAAGTTACCTACTTTCACATCTAACTTCTCTAGTGCACACTGCAGTGTGCATTTTTTTTTCATCTTACCTTAAGCATCCCTGTGACTAGCACTTGCTCTAATACATGCTGGAAAGCACTAGGAAGCCTTAAACAAGCACTCAGCTCTCCTTGTTACTAAGGAGAAATTAATCATAGGCACTAAACAGCCTATAAATGCAAAGTACCTTGCTAAGGTAAGGGAAAACAGCTCCTGTACTTTACAAAAAAAAAAAAAAGCACCAAACCAGGCATGTCCAATGGTCAGCTTCCAGTGATTTCTCCTGTCCACCTGGTGAATCTGGGCATACTGGGGCAGTGCAGCAATTGCCTCATGTACACAGACAACCCTCTCCTCCTACCACCCAACACTACAACCTGTGAGAGATGCACTTACATAGCCAAAATGGAAGCAAAGCTCTCTCCACCCAATATTGTGCTAGACAGTCAAGAGGAGAAGGTTAACACCCACACTACACCTCAAGCAACACATAGCCCTTCTAAACCTACACCACCAACACCCACATATAGCAACACTAAATTTACATATGCAGAGGCCCTTAACTGTAACCTGCCCAAGCAACAAGGACCACTGAAGCTGAAACGCAAAAAAACACCAATCACAACCAAAGTGTCACATAATTCACAACACCAGTGTGCCATCCAGCAACAGCCCCTAAGGCAAGACAATGTACCTAACACTTTAGTCATAGGTGACTCTATAGTCTGGCACACTGATGTCCCACTCACCAGGTTGAACAAGGAGAAAATTACAGTCAGCTACCTGTCGGGTGCCAGGATCTGCCACATAACGCATGCACTCAAGTCACTCCACAACAAGTACAAATATGACTCTGTCATTGTCCATGTTGGAGTGAATGACTTGAGATGTACCTCCCTGGACTACATGAAAAGAGACATGGAAAAGCTCTCGGATCAAGTGGCCTAGGCAGGTATAACCCTAGCCCTGAGTAGCATCCTGCCTTCGCCCAGAATGATACCACAATATAAGGACAAAATGATTGACTTCATCAATTGGTTAAGCTTCTGGTGTCATTCAAAGGGGATCCAGTATCTGTCTACCTGGGATGACATGATCGACAGACCATGATGCTTTGCCAGAGATGGTCTGCACCTGTCACCCTTGGGATTCAGGTTACTGGCTAAGGCTCTTGCCACCCCTATAGTGCCTTTTTTAGGCAAAGTTCAAAGGACAAAACCACCACCGTAACAGGTACAAGCATGCAAAATTTGAAGGTAATGCTACTCAATGCTAGAAGTCTAAACCTCAAAATGCAGTCTTTCAAGGAACTCCTAAAAATGGAGAACATCGATATCTGTGCAGTAGCTGAGACCTGTTTCAAGGCTCCAGAGAGCACCCCTGCAATACCAGGCTACAACTCTTACCACACATTTCGGCCACCAAACCAGGACTGAAACACTAAAGGTGAAGGAGTGTCAATATTCACCAAGGATATTCACACCACCAGGCTAGTTGCCCAACACAATGCATCTGAAATTCTCCAGGTGCAACTAACACTAGGTAAGACTGCAATCCAAATTGTAGCTTGTTACAGATCCCCCACTATACCCCAAGATTCTCACTACACCTTTCTAAACATACTGGATAATATTAAGATAGAACCAAATGCCCTAATACTGGGTTATTTTAACTACCCTGCCATTAACTGGGAAAACTACTCATGTACCAACACCTTTGCCCAACGGTTCTTGGAATTCATAAATTCCAACGCCCTGGATCAACTAATCCATAGTCCCACCAGGGGCTCCAATATCCTAGACCTAGTCATTACCGACATGGGAAATTGATGCTTCACACCTATGGTCACCCCCTCGTTAGTCAGGTCTGACCATAAGCTAATCACCATTAACATCCACATCCCACCCCCCACCCCCCAGTAAGGAAACCTCCATAAAAAAACTTCTCCAAAGCCAACTTCATGCTACTCAAGTCAGAAGTGACAAACTTCATGACACCCCTGCAGACAGGAACTGAAAGTTCAACTGCTGAATCCTAAACTACGGCACTGTATGAGCACATCCACTCATGCATGAATCGTGCCATCCCAAATAGAACCAAGATGCTCTCATCCAAAAAAAGGAAGCCAATCTGGTGGTCCCCTGCCATAAACAAACTTTACAACAAAAGGAGGAAACTGTTGCAGAAAAGAGGAAAATCCCAGGATGCAAAGTAAGAAACTGAGATCCTTCATAAAATCATCCAAAGCTAGTTATGAAAATAAAATTGCCAATGATTCCAAAGACAACCACAAGGCATTCTATAACTATGTCAAGAATCTAAATGGCAATGCTCAGATCTGCTCTGAGCTACAACAGAATGGCATTAAATATACTGATCCCAAGGATATTGCCAATATCCTGGCAGATCGATAAAGTGCCAACTTCACCCCCTAAATGGCCCATCTCAATACCGAAAGATTGCCAAATTCCAGTAATAACGGCCACACAGGTAAAAAACGCACTCTCCAAAGCTAAGAATACATCATCCATGGGACCAGATGACATCCCGGGCTGTGTACTACATGAATTACAATATGAACTGGCACCTCACCTAAGTGTCATGTTTAATCATAGCCTCACCTCACCACAGGTTTCATGCCCACTGAGTGGCGCAGAGCTGCAGTTATCCCACTCCACAAAGGGGGATCCACCTTGGATCCCGGAAACTACTGTCCCATCAGTCTGACGAGCCTTATCTGCAAGGCCATGGAGCATATTATCATGGAACTTATAAACAAAGACATTGGCAACCTTTAAACACTGGACCCCACCCAGTTTGGGTTCGTGAAGGGCCGATCTTGTCTCCTGAACCTGATTGACTTCTTCAAATCAGTCTTCAGAGCCATGGACAAGGGTAAGGTGATCCACACAGCCGATCTAGACCTTGCCAAGGCCTTTGACACCACCCCCCACTTTGGAATCATAGATAAACTTACTAACCTGGGCATTAATCCCTACATCACCCAATGGGTTGCTAACTGGCTTACTGATGGAACCCACACTGTAAAAGTAGCTGACTCCAAATCCAGCTCCAGACAAGTGACAAGTGGAGTACCTCAGTGTTCAGTCCTGGGACCGCTCTTGTTTGGCATCTACTTCTCTGAAGTACAGGCCAACACTAAGGGACTCTGGCTAGCAAAGTTCGCAGATGACTGCAAACTGGGAGCCATTATTGAATCCCCAAATGATGTGGATACTCTACAAAAGGACCTTACAGAAACAGATGCTTGGTGCCAGAGCCATGGGCTCAAGCTAAATGCCAAGAAATGTATAGTTATCCCCTTTGGGAAAAAACACATACCCGTGAATTACCATATAGGTGGCAGTACACTAAACACCGAAATTGTGATAAGAGACTTAGGGACACAGGTGGTCAGTGGTCTCACCTTTGATAATCACATTGCCACAACAGTCAGGAATTCCTTCTATGTGGCACACCTCATCACTAAGGGCTTTTCATCCAGAAAAAAGGAGGTCATTGTCCCACTGTACTCATCCCTCATTAAACCCATTATAGAATACAACACCCCATTTGGTATGTACCTCTCAACACATCTGCAACAACTGGAAAGGCCGCAGAAATACCTCACTAAAAGAATCACAGGCCTAAAGCAGATGCCCTATGCTGACCACCTTAAAAAACTCCAGCTATACTCTGTCGCATATCATCTACTCAGAGGTGATCTCTGCTTAACATACAAGGCCATGTCAAACCCAGAGCTGTTGGACATGCTGCACTTAAAGAAATCTCAACCCCCTCAGAGCCACACGCTCCAGGGATCTAAACCTTGTCATCACAATAAACAAAACATGCTGGAGAGATAGGTTCCTGACTCAGAGACTCCCCAGACTCTGGAATAGATTGCCCATACATGTCAAGCAGAGTGCCTCTTTGGCCCTCTTCAAAAGGAACCTCGATGATTGGATGGGAGAAAGGAAATTCACCCCAGGGATCACGTCAGTCACCCTGCTAAACAGGGGTCCAGGGAAGTAAATAGTGTGGGAAGAAATAGCCAGGGAATTGTTATGGCTAGGCTTATATAGGCCCCAGGGCTGATAGCCTAGTACAAACCTATGAACCTATAAGGAAACTGCCTTACAACTGTCTTTCTCACACATCCTCTCAGACCTCCTACTGTCGAACTATATAACAACCCCACAATCATATGCACTTTCAATGTTACTTAGGAGCATACCATCATAGGAGATAACTAGGCTATCGACTGAGAGGTCATTTCAAACCTAGCCGTTTCATCCCAATCCAATACCATAGATAATCTAGTCAATACCCAGGACTGTATTTAGTAATAACTGTCCATGTCCACGAGGGTTGTGGGTGTTATCTCTGGTAAGAAGTTACGGTGCCCCATCCATTCAACTAGGTTCCTTCCTCTATGTATCATTCACATTTTTTGGTAGCTGCATACTTTATGATGAAAATGCAGTCTTTTCTTCCTTTATTTTCTGTGCAGGTCTAAACAAATAACCATCATTTTATATTTGCATATCTTCATTGTACCAGCTACAGATTCCAACTGAGAGCACTTCTACTTTTCAAGTCATTCATGAAAAATTTCTCTCTGCTGAGAACAGGTCTTTGAAATGGCATTTTTCTCAATATGATGCATTCATTCTGATATGTGCTTTATTCATTTCAAGTTCTCCTGGAAGCCAGAGCTAATCCCATCTCTCAGTATGTGCAGTGCAAAGAAACTAATCCTGTTTAGGATCCTGATTACTGCAGGATCCGGAGTCAGTCTCACACACACACACACACACACACACACACACACACACACACACACACACACACACACACACACACACACACACACACACACACACACACACACACACACACACACACACACACACACACACACACACACACACACACACACACACACACACACACACACACTCAAAAATGGAACATAACTGACTGCATTAGTTAGGGGCTCATGGGAAGGAAATCACAGTGTCTAACAAAACCACAGGCGGATCATAGAAACACCAAGGTACAGAGCGATAAATCCCTGACTATGGTTCAGGTGACCTGGGTTCAGTTGACATCTTCGTTATCTGAGACACTAACAATGAGGATGGACATGATACAGAGGTATGAAATGAGTATTGTGAAACTTTTGCCTACAAATATTATCAAATGTCAGTGTTATTAGTCTGCATATAATTTGTAAAATGTTTATTCATAATTCTGCAATTCTGATGTAAAAAGGTAGAACATATTTACTGGAGTCATTGCCTTATGAAAGAGTTGCACTTTCCTCAAATATTTTAAATTCAAATGGCACCCAAAAAATGGCTAGCATGTTCATACAAGTAAATCTCCACTAAACCCTCATGAATACTTGACATATGACTGACATACTATATTTGGCTTAGAATAGCTCAGACAATTTCCAAGATTTGTCCAGAGCTTATTGGGTGTCAGTCTGAGATTTAATGTGAAGAAATTGTTTAAGATTTCTAAAGAGGACTTACTATAGCATGAGATGAAATCAAGTTCTTAATTCATGAAGGAAGAATGTTCTCGCAGGTGAAAACTGCAAGCCTGGTACTGGCCACAGTAACTAGGAAGCTTTCTAGCTTCTGAGGCTTAGACACTGATTGATGTGGCTTCCTGGTAAGTCTGAAACTGAGTATTGTGGTTTCATACATTATGACAGAATGTTCTGATCCAGGCATATTCAACTACTGGTGTATGAAAATAACAGATGGTTGTTGATGATGCTTGTGTGTGCAGATTTTTAGTAACTGTTAGCTTGATGACAATATCACCTTACATTAATTAATAATTCCATTAAGGGGTCTATATCATAAAATTGAAGTCGCAAAACTTCGAATGTTATGATATCAAACCCAAAACCTCAAAAACTGACAACAGCGAAGCCGCGGAACATCAAATTCTTTCCCAGGGAAAGAATTTGGTAGGCCATTTCTGCGGCTTTGCTATTTCCTCCACTGTGGTGCGATCTCGGAGTTGGTATATTTAAGTAGGGGGTGTGGAGAAGCCCCCCACATTAGACATAGTTTGTAGTGTTTGTGTGTTTCATGTTTTGTGCTGGAACAGTGATTTTTTTCCAAGAGAAAAAAATCGCTGTTCTCAGCTTTCGGAGTTTTAAGTTTTCACGGCTAACAGTTCAACGTTATTGGATTCGATGTTATCACATTTCAATCTTGTGATATAAACCCATTTTAAGTCAAGCCAACACTGTAAAGGGCTTCCTCTTACTATTTTATTATTTTGTCAACCCCCTAGCAAGACTGATGTTGTCATTATCAGGATCTCTTTTTTTGGCTATCCTCAACGTGAACAGCCAGTAGTCTCCTGATGATCATAAATGACATTATGTAGTTACTGTCATATCACCTCTTAAGATGAGCTGCAGTATGATACCTTTGATTAATGAATATTATGCAAGTTTTTTTCCCTAAACCATTAATTCTAGTGATTGTGACTCTGGATTTCAACTGCAAATATTCCCTCATAAATATGGTAAAGTGCAACATTTTTATATCAAAGTGTAAAAATGCCATCTATAGGACCTTGGTTCATAAGAGAATGGCCCTTGTTTATTTCAATCCAATAATTAATACCAGTAATCTTATTTCTATCCCAAAAGCTGAATTTAGATAGGAAATAAGAAATAATGCACTGTGATTGTGAACTCACATTTTGAAATGAAATTGTATAATGATATCAAGAAATGCTTGATGCAGACCCGTAAGACACAAGGATTCTGAGAGCATTGCCACAAAATATCAAGGGCTTCCACTATCTGTATTTCCTAAATACACATTCGGTGCTTCTTGTTCAGTGTCATCCTCTCAATGTCTGTGTTCATGATCAGCTTTCTTTGTCAGTGGTCACCTCTAGTACATCCATCTATTCATATCCAATGCTTGCTCACCAAGGTCAATCTCCTCTCGCCTTACATATCTAAGCTGAAGTTTATAAACTCACATAGGCCATGATTCTTGCAAGATGGAACCCTTTACAGTTAATTGATTTTTTTTTATCTCTCAAACCCTTCTGCCATTTTACTGTACTCTGTCACAGATGGAAGTCAACATTTGGCATTAGCAAAACTTTTTCTTTCCTTCATGGCTGTAGTTAACGTCCTGTCAGAGAAGGAAACTTGCAATTGGAAGTCTAAAACAGTCTTTTTTTTTTTCCAGTGCTATGACCCTTAAGTTAAGAGTATATACTCTCTACAATAAATCCACTGGTCATCTTACACTCATATGTTATAGTCTTCTGTTTTCAATTCGCATAAAGATGTAGTCTGATATCCCTTTAGCTTGCTTTGGTTCTACTTTTAGGATTCTCTACATTAGCACTTAAGGTCTTGAAGCAGAAGTGGTCTGTACACTCTGTAATGCTGATTCTCATATGTTTCCGCTCTTATAGAAGTGGTAGGTAAAACTGTATTGTCTTCGCAAAATCCAAAATGTTTGTCTGATTGTTAACCAGGAAAGTAGACCTATCCACAAAGGAACTGTTTCAGCCATAAAAAAAGGAAATACGACAAAATGAAGAGAAGCAGTTAAAATAAATACTATAATACAATATGATACAAGTAAGATGGTTATAAAATGGACATTACAAATTTGTTATACAAGTGGTGTTACAGATAAGGAAGGCAAAGGTGAAAGAAATTCCATTCCATTTCTGAATGGTTAAGTATATACATATGCACTACAAAGTGGTAGATTCAAGCTTTCCTGTAGTATAAAAGAACATTAATGACTGACTGAAGTGCATCTGCTTATGCTATTATTTATTTTATTTTCTGAGTGCACATCACCTTTTCCACACAGCCTCAGGGAGAAAAGCTTCAAAAGAATGCTTAAATAAGAGGAAAGCAAATTGAAAGACTTGTATACAAAATATATACAGAAAATTCTTGAACATAACTGCAAGCACATATATAGTATTTACATGCGTATGGTAGAATGTAGCTTGATAGGGCAGCTGCGGTGGTGCAGTGGTTAGCGTTGCCACCTCACAGCAAGAGGTTCTCCGGTTCGATCCTCAGCTGGGGTGCCTTCTGTGTGGAGTCTGCATGTCCTCCCTGTGGTTGCATGGGTTTCCTGCAGGTGCTCCAGTTTCCGCCCACATCCCAAAGACATGTTGTAGGTGGATTAGACACTCTAAATTTGCCCTAGGTGTGATTATGTGCATGTGTATGCCTTCTGTGGAAGGTTGGGTGCTGGGCTGGCAACTTGACACTGTAAAACTCCACTGCCAATCATGAGCGGACTGCTGATCCATTGTGGCGACCCCTAACTGGAAAAAGACAAAAGAAGAAGGTAGAATGTAGCTTGAAGTTGACTAACAGCACATAAACTGGAGGGTGAACCAGCGATCTTAGCATAGGCTAAAGTAGTAAACATAGCAAAGTGAGGTACCCTGAACGATTACCCTAGTGAACATGAGCAGTGGCAAAGCCCCTCGTTCGGTAGGCAAGTGCTTAGAGTACATTTGTATGTGCTGATGTTACTAGCTTGTTTTACTGAGAGCGGATTTCATTTCATAGTATGGATAAAGATCCTGTGTAAAGGGAATTCCATGGAAATTATTTCATTTTTGTAAACATCATTAGATCATAGGGGCTTTGATGGAGTGTATCTTTGAAGAACATTGGCAATAGATAGGACCTTGGTAAGATAATGTAAGATGTTGAAGGCAGTTTTTCGCTGTGTGTACTTAAATGTGTTTTGAGGTCCCAGTCAATGTGTCTCTTTAAGACCTATGTGGTGATGAGTTCTATGGGAAGTACCTTTAACAAGTCTAGCAATCCTGTAGTAGCAGTGCTGTAATGTGGAAAGTATGTTGACTCTAGGTTTGTGAAGATGTAAGATGTAAGATGCATACAAAAGGTGGGTAGTGAGACTGAATTTGCTGTGATCAGATAGGCATGATCAAAGAAGTAGAGTTTGACACTATATTTGACACTGTACAAGTTTAGATATTTTAGTCTTTCATAATAACTTAAATTTTCACATGCATGGATGCCCTTGGTATATTTTTGCTGTATTCTTTCCAATTTATTTATGCTTGTTTTCTTACAAGGTTTCCATATTGTTATTCAATACTCAAATTTGGGTCTACTGTAACTAACGACTGATGACTTCTTTATTTTGATTTCCTAGAATTTATCATTTTTTTTTATACAACCTATAGTTCTATAGCTACCATTAACCAATTGGTTGATATGATTAGAAAAACTCAAAGCTGAATTTACCCACATACCCAGTTCCTTAAATAAATCTACAGTTTCAGTCACTGTGTGCTGTATTAAATATTTCCCTTTGAATGTATGTCTCACAAATCTCATATAACTAGTTCTTGATGTATTTATCAGCATATTATTTTCCTGTGCTCAAATGGGCAATTTAGTCAAGTTCTTTTGCAGACATGTTTGTAATGCATGTAATCAGTTTACTCATTTTCAAGGTCATCTGCATATAAATTGTATAATACCTCAGATTAAAAAGATAGATCTGAAAGATATAATTTAAGCAAGTATGGGCCTAGGATAAAGCTCTGTGGCACACCCTAATTGTAACCTTGAGTTTCACCTGTCCAATTACTGTACGATACTTGCCATGTCTTATTTGTAAGCCATGCAGCTATCCTACTTATCAAGAGTACATCAATACCTAGTTGTTCCAATTCATTGATCAGTGTTTTGTGTATGACCCTATCAAATGCTGAAGTTAAATCTATATAAATTGCATCATAATTCAATTTTTCATTCATTGTTTTTATTGTGTTGTTATAGAATGGCATGTTATAGGTGGTAATAAATCTATTTTCAACATATGCATACTGGGGGCTACTTTAGAAGAGCGAAATACCACATACATGGCTTTCATAATGCTGAGATGACTTAATCAACAACAGAATTTCAATGACTTCTTAGAACACTGAATGGAAATTCCAGGTAAGTAACCACTTGTCCATACTACAAAATAAATTAAAACTGAAGCAAATTGAACCCACCCATGTGGGTTTTTTTGCCCCCACCCCCCTTATGTGGGGGCTAAATATACCAACTCGAAGATCACACTACAGCAGGGCTAAGGGGCAAAGTTCAAGATGGTGGCCAAATGGTTACTTACCTGGAGTTTCCAATAGGTGTTCTGAGAGGTCATTGAAATGCAGTTGTCGATTAAGTCGTCTCAGCATTATGAAAGTTGGGTATGTGGCATTCCTCTCTTCTAAAGTAGACCCACATGCTGATATATACTTTCTAGTTTCAACCTTCCCATTTCTAACATTTTATCCAATTGAACCTTCTCCATTATTTTTCCACAACATGAATGTAAACTTATGGTCTACATGACTCTAGGTTTGTCCTACTTCCCTATCCCTTAAAGGCAGGTTTAACAAATGCATGTCTCCAATCATGAGGAATCTCCTCATTTTTATATGACCCAGTAAATCATAGATATAATGTTACTGTAAGTTCATACTGAAGTGTTCTCCAATCATTATTACTAATTCTGTCTTCTCTCTTTCCTTTGTTTGAATCCAATTTGCTTGTTCTTTTTCAATGTAATCTAATTTGATTTCAGTATCTGAGGTTACTTGGATGTCACTAGGATAATTTATCACCCCCCCCCCCGTGAAGCCAAACTGCTTTGCATACGATTTTATAAATATTTATATAATCTGCTGTGTCTGAGAATAAGTTTTAGAATCTATACACAAGTTATCAGTGTGTGTCTGTACTTCTTCCACATCTTATTTATCTATAAAATGGTTGTTTATTATTCTCAATGGGCAGGATTCACGAAGCCTCCTTGTAAGAGTTATAACTCATACACGGAGGCTGCAGTTAAACGGAGTGATGTCAGCATGCTCTGCATATTAATGAGAGCATGCTGAATCACACTTAAGGCCAACACGGTCCGTGTAAGACAGTAGGGGGCGTATCCGTAGGCTGAGCTCTGTAAGCGGACATGCCCCCAGAAGAGGAAAAGTACCCAAAGTAAACACCCACAACAGAGTCCACGGAAATGTGAATAAACAGAACACAACACATGCCCCCACAGACTATGAACAGAAAACATATAAATAAACATGTTTTATATATTTTTTTAAATTGTAAAAATGTTTAACTGTGAGTGCGCTTCGTTTGCTGGCGTGCCGTAAGCACAGCTACAGATAGCAGTCAGTGGGAAAGCATATAAGAACTAAATATGCAACATAAGCCAGGAAGCAATAGCATAGCGGTAGAGATGTTGGCTGAAGAGCAGCCATTCATGGTTCGAGCCCCCACAACACCAATTTTTTTTTTTTCAAAATAAGCAGGAAACAAGTCCCTGACAAATATGTACACATAAAACCACAATTTATGTAAAATGTAATGAAATAGCCCATTTATAATGAAGACATGTGAGCTAACAAAAGAATAAAAAATTCCAGATGTGCTTATAGCTGAGCTACAGTTTAACAGAGTGAGTGCATCTGCCCGTAGATGAGCAGTGGTTTAACTGGTGCAAAATGAGTGCCCGTAGCTGAGCAGTGATCTAACACGCTAAATCTATGTGCCCCTAACTGAGCTGAGCTTAATATGCGTGCCGATAGCCAAATGAGGCTTAAACCAGCGTACCCCATTTGCGCGGAGCTGCGCACCGCGCAAACAAGCTAACCAACGGGCAACGTTGAGCAAGCCGTATCAAAACTGCCTTTACACAGACACACCCTCAGCATGTCTAGACAGTCATGAAAATAAAAAGCAGTGGCCAGGTTCGAACCCAGGATACTATACACCATAGTCAAGTTACAGAACCACTAAGCCATGACAGCAGTACCTAGAAATGCAATAATAGCTAATATATAGGAATGAATACAAACTACAGCATGACAATGCAGGTTTACTGAAGTTGATACAATTCCAAAATGGCCAATCACAGATATGTGCGGGAAAAATGGACTATATAAGCCCCATAGGCGGAATACACAACATAAGCGATTGTAGAACTGACCTGCAGGCAGAATGACAGGAGTAGGAGAGGGTAGTTGCTTCCGAGCACAGAGGTGGGGTGTTGAGGAGTCCAGGTACATGGTCTGGCTCCTAGTCCATAATCATGAGGCCCAACTCATGCAGGGCCAGGTCCTCTGGGGAGCATACAGGGCCGAGGCGTGGGACCGGTTGGCTCATGATCTCACCAGTGCCACAGGGATTCCAAGGACTGGTGAGCAGGTCTGTCACCACCATGCAGACCTGAAGAGATGCAAGCAGGACCAACTGAACCTTTGGATCCAGGAGGCCCAGCAAACACCCAACGCCCCACTACTGAGTAAGTAACATTTAATTATGTATGTAAGAAATTAAACTAGCTGATATTATGGAGATGTGTATTCCAATATTACTTCATTTATATTACAGCTGCAGGTGTCCGTTCTGCGAACCGCAGAGCCTATGGCGATAGGCTGGTGCGGTTGCGCCACCAGGCAGGTCAGTAATCCACTACCAGTAACCGTAAAGAAATATAAAAGTATGACAGTCAGCAAAAGAGTGCAGTGCAGTCAGTAAGGAATAAAATCTGCAAGTAACAGTGTGAAAGTGTCTGCAAGTCTTGCTTGATTACAAAAGTGTGTTTCAGCCTGTAAGTTACACCCAAAAAATTAAACTGTCTGACATATATTCTGAAATAAAAATGCCCTACCTCTAAGAAAATAGTACACAACCTGCAGCAGGCTGAGAAGTATAGCTGCAGAAGATGATGAAATCACATGTGTGAAATATATCCCTGTGGAAATACTAAAACATGACAGAAGTGAGACTGCTGGAAAGGATTGTAATAACTAAGGGTAAAACATGTCAATAAAGCCTAGAAGTAAGTACCATCCTGAATGGTAAAATAAAAGGAAGTGAGAGAGTGTGAGAAAGTGTCATGAATCCAGCAATACAGTAGTAATACCCCCTGAATAAAGTATACTGCAGTCAAGACAGAATGAAATGCATGTGAGATTCAAAACCAAACAGCCAAATCTGTTCAAAGTGTTGCTGCATGTGGAATGTGTATCCCAAAATCTGGATATGTTGCTCTCAGTCTGAAATATGCAGATAGGATGATTGTCTGATATACCAAACATCCACACTTGTCTACAGCTATATAAAGCAAATGTAGCAAGATGATGTAGCTGAACAAAGCTAGATATGAATGTGTATGAAGAACACTAAAATGCATATTGATATTGCAGTAACAGTCCTATCACCAAGTTGAAATAGTTATCATATAGGAAACTGTAGTTAGAACAGTAGTGTGTATATAACTGTAGCTATTAGAAATGTACAGCATATGTATTGTTATTCGAAGGTGTTAATATTATTTTCTTTACCCCACCCTATAACCACATATAACCCATTCCACGTGAAAATGGTATGTGCAATCACAATTAACACCCCTGGATGTTTGTCCTGTTGGGTCATATATATCTGCATGTCTGTTGATGCATCTGCCCTGTTCATACATCCGCACCTGATGGCCTGTTGCCATCAATTAACCCTGCATGTTGTTGGACTGTGTATTTCTGTTCAAATTATGCATGTGTTATGCACGCTGTTCAATGGTGTGAATATCTGGGTGTTTGGTTAATGGGAATACTAATGCATGCTGTTACAACTAATTGTGAATGGTATTATATGTCACTAACCCAAACTGTCATGACATAATGCAAAACATAGGACGACAGGGAAGGCGGGTTCCAGTGGACCCACCTCTCCCACCTCAGCTGGCGAGTGCACCTGGCACTAGTGCCGAGTCCGGACCCTCCTCTGGTGGCCCTGTGCCACCTGCGGGTGGAAGCGCTGCAGGGGATGGGGCTCACCCCCCCTCTGCAAGTGTGGCCGGAGGAGAACCACCACTCACCCTCTGTAGCGTCCGGACTGTGGTGCGTAGGGAGATTTGGGACTCTGTTCTTGAGCCCCTATGCCAGCTCGAGGCACGGGTGGCGCAACTAACGGGCATGCCTGTTGTCCCACCTACACAGCCCCCAGCACAGCCCCATCCTGGGCAGTGAAGGAACAGTGGCAACTGCCTATGGGTGGGGATATCAGTTCCACTGTTGCCATCTGTGGGCTCATGGGCTCTGGATATCCAAACCTCCGTCCCCGTCAATTGTGTAACCCCCCCCACACATGTCATACACCGCCCCTGTATGCGTCTTGTTTGTCTTATCTGTTTACCTACCCAACCTACCTCCCCAGCTGTACCGACTTCCTTCACCTGACATACCACTCTCACCTGAAAAAAAAAAAAAAAAGGGCACTCTGTACCCACAAAAAATTATGCCCCATACATAGCTGCCCATTCCGCACACATGTCTGCTGGACATGGAACCTATCAATTACAATTGGCTGTACAACATTTATTATTGTTGTCCTGACACCTCTCTCAGGGGTGGAAGGTTTCAAATGTCACATCAAATTACATACATATGCACAGCTGTTGCTGATGAAGAAATGGGCAGCTATGGGCCTTACCTACATCCCTCCTGCACATCCCAAGCTTGTTTCCCTACTGTCTTACCCTCTTTGTGACCCCTTTTTCACCACTTTCCTGTCTCCCCATTTTCTTTTCTTTCAAAGAAAATAGCGCGGGTGTGCGCCAGAGTAAGCACCGTTAAGCGGTTGTAAGCGGGTGTGCGCTTGTATGCGCTGAGCTAAATGCCAGTGCGCATGCGTGAGCTCCACGCAAACCAGCGCTAACCCGGTTACAACTGCTTAAAAGTGCCTTAGTCACTTTGATTGACAGGTCCTGTACTCAGTTCAAAAGCAAAATAAAATCCCACTGTCAGTCCCGAACCCAGGACCTTGTAAACACTAGTCTGTACGACCTACCACTAAGCCATGACTCTTATACAAAAACATTGTGCTAAAATAAATATAACATGTAATAGTAGGGATGAATGTAAAGGGAATATAGGATGTGTAGTACACAAATCATGTCATTTAAAATTACTGTCAAAACTACTGGATTCCCATAATAGTAGTGTGTGAACAGAAACAGCCATGCTAGTTGGCAGCTTGTAGATAATAAGGTCAGTTAAAGTACATAGATATATGTATGCATATGTACATATATATATATATATATAAATATATATCTATATATAGTTGTAGGAGTCAATGTGCATACACACTTGCTACAGGGAACATGAGAGAGGAATGGAGAATTGTGAATATACAACACAGCCTGAATCATGAGAGAGATACTAACCTTTACACTCACAGAACACTGTCCACAGCATACCAGCATGGTCCCCGCCCTCACAATCTGAAAGGGCAACGCCTATCCCACATACCCTTTTATAGCACTGACCTGAAATCACAGTGAGAACTGCAATCAGTACACAACTGGCTGTATGCAATTAGCAAATGCTGGCTTACAATTGGTGCAGAGGCCATCACATGGACCTATGCAGATACCTACAAAAGCATCCAGTGCTAACACTCCCCACATGCAATACATTCATTGCATTGTCTGTAAGCAGACAGAGGGAGAGAGAAGTGAGAGAGAGAGAGAGAAAAAAAAATAAAAAATAAGACACTGTGACTCTGTCACCCGAAGCTGTCAGCACTGACAGTAGCAGCAACAAGCAGAAGCTGTGGTAACGCAACCAGCTGTGACAAACAGAGGTAATGCAAAGTAGCAGGTTAATAGTGTGCATACTGTGAACCCTCCAAATGTGTCATAGGTCTGTATCCATAGGTATGTCCATGTGATATGTTGTGTGTACGTAGTTCCACCAAAAGGGGATGACCATACATCACATGTCAATCAGTCTTAGGCCATGATCCTGGCAGCATTTGTCTGTTGGCCCAGCAATGGCTGTAGTGACTGCTTTGAAAGGTCAGCCAGGTTCAAAAGTCTGGATCAGCCCATCCCAAAGGCACACTGGCTGGGAACAAGTGTCTGCAGGAACCCGATGTCACTGCATATGCATCCCATACTGCATAATTCCATAGCTTAGAAGACCAGGCCCATTATGCATATGATGTGGTAATTCCCAGGGTCAGTCGAGGTGCCCCCTTAGTGGTGTGGGATCACTGTTGCTGTATGTCACTGTCCAGGTACATATCCTGTAGTACGGCCAAGATAAACTATCAGTGTTATATGTGGTTGTATGTCCTCTCGGAGTGCCGGTAGCACACATCCAGGGGTACCACGAGGTCACAGTGATGCTGTGTGTTCTCCTTTGCTGAGGGCGGCCCTCACCTGGACATGTGAGATGATAGGGAGGTTACATCCAGCTGGGATAAATATTTTAAAGGGGGGGGAGAAGAAGGGGGGATACGTGCACTGAACATGTCTGCAAGATTGTTGCCAATATCCGTGTGTTTGGTGAATGTTAAGTAGGTGTGGATTAACACAGAGCATATCTGAGGCATGTGGTCCATATGTGTAACATAACTGAAGAAGGCCTTGTGGTCATCCATAGTGTTTGTGTCCATTTCCCTCCCAGAGTAGGACGTGGCCATTGTTATGACGGACCGTAGCATAGTACCAGTGCTGACCACAGATGCCTTCCCTTAATGTGAATGTGCTCTGTCCTGCAGTAGCCTCCTGCTATTGTTATACAATCTGCCTCTGTCTGGGGTCCACTGGACAGGATGCATAACCTTTGTGCATAGGGTCTGGGTTAGACATGTGTGTGCAAGTTCCATGCAATCCGTGGCATGTCCGTGGTAAGCATTTGCAAAGGGGTCAGCAGTGTGGCTTGTGGCTTCCACTGGCCCAGTGTGCTGCATGGATACCATCTCAGTCCCAGCAAGTGAATAACTGTCTAATCACATACATATCAAAGTAGTCTACTGTGCTGGTGGTGGTGGTGGGATATGTATATCCAGGCCGAGTAACGTCTGTCCACATCACAGTAGTGGACGGTGTCCCACATACAATACCTTGGGATGAACCCCCAGAGTGAGGTTGTGCATTGCACCTGTCAGTGTGTGCTGACCGATGGGGCATGCTACTATGTTGTGTGGAATGTGGCAGGTATTGTTGCACAGGTGTTGGCTGAGCACTGATATCTGGCCATGTACCTGTGTATCCACCATGACACACACACATGCAACATATGGGAGTAGTAGTATATCACTACACATGAGTATCATGTATAGTATGTGTGCCATATATTGCTGACATGGTCTGCTGATATCCTGTCTGTGTTCTCTTCCAGGGAGATGGCACAACAGCGTAACCCTGCCTACTCTGTGGCGGAAGATGAGGAGATCCACCAGAGCCTGGTGCGGGAGTATGACATCCTGTTTTCCGCACCAGTCAGAAGCAGCAGGAGAGGGCCGCACTGTGTCAAGACCTTTCACCGTAGGGTAAATGATATTGGCATGCATAACAGGACATATGAGCAGGTACAACATCACTGCAGTGATTTAATCCGAAGTGTCCGCAGCGTGCATCAGATATCCACAGGCAACAGGTCGCCACAGGAGGTGGGGTGGCCACATCCCCTCACCAGACTGGAGGGGCTACTCCTAAGTGTTGTGGCTCCAGCCCCGGAACACCAACAACAGTACACCTGCATTATGATGGAGGCTGGTTCCACACAGCAGCACGACATGAAGCGTGCAGGTAATATGCCATATGTACACCTGACTGTTCTGTACACTGTATCATATGCAATATCAATGGCACAGTTGTGCCCACTGACATTAATCTCATCATTTCTGCAGGTCCCTCCAGGGTTACAGCAAGACAGGCCATCCATGCTGGTGAGTGTGTTTAACATAACCTATAATAGTCCTGATAATGCTAGTAACAGTAGTGTAACTCATTAGTGCTCTGTGTGTATACTGCGGGGTGTGCATGTGTGCAGGTGTGCCTGTGCCCATGTGTGCATGTGTGCATGTGTGCAGGTGTGCCTGTGTCCACGTGTGCATCTGTGCATGTGTTCCTGTGTCCACGTGTGCATGTGTGCATGTGTGCCTGTGTCCACGTGTGCATGTGTGCATGTGTGCACGTGTGACCATGTGCATGTGTGCATGTGCATGTGTGCATGTGCCCATGTGTGCATGTGACCACGTGTGCATGTGTCCATGTGTGCATGTGTCCACGTGTGCATGTGTGCATGTGTGCATGTGTGCATGTGTCCACGTGTGCATGTGTGCATGTGTGCATGTGTGCATGTGTGCCTGTGTGCATGTGTGCATGTGTGCATGTGTGCATGTGTGCATAAGTGCATCACTGGTTACAATGTCTGGAGACTGTAAACTGTGTTTCCTGTCTTCATCCCACAGGTTCTGGGGCTGCTCTGGTGACCTGCAGCAGGGAACCTGAATCCTGTGCCATGGCTACTGGTAATGATGATATTTGTGTAATGGTACAGGAAGGTGTGTCAGGGTCTGCCATTGGTCAGCCAATTGACAGTACACAGCTGTCAACCCCATCATTGCGCACAGTCATCCTGCCTGTACATCCTTTGTCACCATTGTCCCTAGGTGATGGACAGGATACAGTGGGCATAGACCAGGGTAATGTGGTACCTGTGGCACATGCATCCCCACACAGCAGCCATGGGCAGGGTCCTCCGATGGTACCACACAGACAGTTGCCCATGGGTTCTCGTGGGAGCATCCGTGGGCGTACTGCCTCTGGCCGACATGCCCAAAGAGGTCTGTCAACCTCAGCTATGTTTTGGACTGTCATGCAGGCACAGTCACGTATGGAAAGGTACACCAGACAGGGTCTGAGGGAGCTGAGAGCATGTCGCACAGCCATGACAGACAGTATGCGTGACATTGCGGATGCTATCCGTAACTTCACCGATATCATAGACAGACGTTGTGGGGACATATTACAGCAGTTCCACAACCAGATGTCCATGAGCCAGGGCAATGGTGGGCGTTTGCGGCGTCGGCGTATGCCGGCAGCAGCAGCAGCTGGCAGTCGGCGTGGATGACAACAGGCTCCTGCACGCCCCCATAGTGCCAGCAGCAGCCCCAGCAATGCTGGGTCTGTGCTGTCATCGGAACGCCCCAGGAGACCACGTGCACGTGGCTCTGGACAGTCCCAACAGGGACTTGCGTCCAGTCAACACACTCCTGCTTCTGATGACAGTACCCAGCCTGGCTTTGTACTGGATACGGTCCGTAGCACCCCTGACAGGCACAGGTACCGTGTCCGTGCACACAGACACTGATCTGTATGGCCTGCCAGGTGCAGTCTGTGGCTGTCCACAAACCCCTGTATATGGCAGCCATGAGGTGGAACTGTGTGCGTGCATACACACATGCGAAATGTTAACACCTAGGGCAACCACATACATGCACACACTGCACCAACACTGCCCCACCCTGTACTGCTGCCCCTCACCAACACACATACACACACATGTCAATTGGTGGTATCAGTGGCTGACTCAGGCATACCTAATCCACACCCTGTGCATATGATGTCACTGTGCCACCTCCTGCAATCTCCAACATCATTGCGGGAACAGGTAAACACGTTGCTGATGCACAGGGTGACTACATAGAAGTGTATTAGTAGTATCATGTTGGTAACAGTACAGTGTGCTGCTATGACTGTGTGTTTATCCCAGCATGCCTGTTGCAGTAACTGTATGAATGTCCTGAATTGTTATCTGCACCCATAGTACATACCAAAGTATAACAGCTGCACTTAATTGCATGCCGGTGGTAAGGTTGTCAACAGATAGCCGCATACATGGGTAGCACAGGGGAAAGCTAACGCAAGTAGTGATATGCAATGGTGGACATGTACAGTAATGGTGTCAAGTTGCCCACAACAACTATGCCATGTGGATGTTCGCGCATGTAGATATGTGTGCAGTACCAATGTAATCCAAATCACAAATAAGTATGACATAATATCGGTTCTACCATGGGCATCTGCTGCGTATTCCTGGGTACATGTTGATAGTGCCTACATATTTGCATTGTTACTTACTGTTATTGTTACCCCTTCTTTGTTGTATAATGCACTACTTCCAGCCCTGTTTACTGTAGCTTTGTTTGCATGCATGTTCGCTTGGGGTCCCCTGGAACACTGCTTACACCTGCAATGCAGAGTTACAGTGCTTCTGTAGACTTCTAGTGACATCAGCATAGCGCATCACGTATGTCTACTTTACACATGACAGAACGTCACTGTCTGTCCTGTACGCATGTCGTTGCCTGTGACACATTGCACACGTCTTACCTGGCATTTACCCACGTGTGCAGTCATATATGTCAGTGCTATGAAACAGTAGCGGTACACCCACACATACACACCTTCAGTATGTTGTTCCCCATTGGCCCTATGTGTTGGTACTCACCATGGCAATCACACTACTAGGTTAGCATGTGCAAAGGTAACCTGTGAATCACCTCTATGGTCCAGTCGTGGTTTATGTGAGTCATGTGTCATTGTCACAGCTGCCACATGTATGCAGCCAGCCATCACCCTTGGCCAGGAACATACAACACATGTGTGGGATGCCACCACACAGCCAATCTGGGGACTGGTCTCTCTGAACCCAGTAATGCCATACCCTGTCAGGTGGCATGTCATATATACTACGTCCTGGACAAACGTCAACCCCAATCCCTGCTACTACTATTGATAATACCCCTGAAGATGTTCCTGATAGTTTTGACCAGTTCTTTACTGAGACATTTCAGGCCCTAGCTAGCCATCTACCTCCTAGCTCCCCTGGTCCTGAAAGTAGCACCCTAGAAAACTACTTGCGTCCAGCTGCCAACCAGTCGCCACTTCACTTCTCCGTACCTTGATTGTAACAGTGAAACCCACTACACTTTCTGCTGATCAACTCCCTGCCGAGTACCTATCAAAACCAGATGATGCTATTGCTTACCCGTCTCAAAGGTAATCAAAGGAACCATGTTAGAATCTAACTTTCCCACCATCTGGAAAATGTCATATGTAATCCCACTTCACAAAGGAGGCAGCTCTACTGAAGTCTCCAATTATAGGCCAATAGCTATACTCTCTCCACTTGCAAAGATTATGGAAACTTTCGTCATAGACAAGTCATGCACCACCTAATCCAAACTCGCATTATGGCAGACACTCAGCATGGCTTACGTCCTCATCACAGCACTACGTCAGGCCTCCTAGCCTTTACTAACACCATAAGCCATACTTGCAACAATAATTATATATCCGCAGCCCTCTTTTGGATAGTTCAAAGGCATACGATATGGTTGATCACCAACTTGTACTCCACACCCTGCAAAGACTGTCTAGATACTGGAGCCTTCCAATGGTTTCAATCCTACCTGCATGGTCGACAGCAGGCTGGCCTCTGGCAGAACAAACTCTCTAACCTTCTACCTAACACCCTCAGAGTACCACAAGGCTCTATACTAGGGCCCTTGCTGTTCTCCATCTTCATTAACGACCTTTATACTGTCATCCCAAAAGTCAGCTGTATCCAATATGCTGAATACTCTACTCTGATCTGCTCAGCCACATCTCCAGTAGAGTTATGGTCAGCTACTCAGACCACCTTTAATACAATAGCAAACTGGCTTTCTGAATATCGTCTGATCCTAAATCCCAATCAAACTAAACTGCTGTTATTTCACCAACACGTAGGTCTACCACTTTCACCGTTACCATAACATCAACTGATGGCACAATAATCTCCCCTGACCCATCTCCGAAACTATTAGGTGTCATCATAGACAATAATCTCAAATGTGACATACATGTTAACCAGATTATCAAAGCCATCAATAGAAAACTAGGGTCACTTTACAGAATTAAAGCCTTCCTAGCCCCTCCAGCTAAAGGTGCCATAGCTCGCTCACACATTGTTTCAACCCTTCTGTATGCATCCCCTCTACTCTCGAATATGAACAAGACTGTCCTTAACAAACACTCAATTTGCTACAACCACATTGCCAGGTTTGCCACTGGGCTGCCTTTTAGGACACATCATTGCATCAATCTAAATCAGCTTGGTTGGCTTGCAATACCCAGCCTAATACAGTATAACCAACTGATTATGGCCTATAAAATCCTCTACAATCCAGACAATACTCCTGCACTTCAAATATTATCACCCCTTATAACAATCCTAGACCGCTTTGATCCTCTAACAAAGTACTACTTCAGACTAGCAAGTTTAATAACACAGCCGGTGATTCTCTCTTTGCAAACCCTGTAAGTAGATCCTGGAACTCACTTCCAGCTGATATTACCCTACTGTCCACCTTAGGTCAATTTAACAGTAGACTCAAACAACATCTGTCACTTAACTGGCTATGTCAATGTATCAAGCCTGGCTAACTTGAATGTGTAAATTCTGTGAACCACTTTACTGTGTAATTTTAATTTAATCCTGACTTGTGCTCAGGTCTAACATTAACCTGTGGAACATGTTTGACTTGCTTACTTATGTAATCTCTGTAAATAATCTGTTTGTAATATGTAATGCTAGTATTATGTAATGCTGTATCTGCTACCCTCGTAGCTTGTCTCCATGGGCCTCCCTGAAATGGACATGCATCCAGTCGGGCTATCCCAGTCAACAAATGTAGGATAAATAAATAAATCAATACAATATATTACAGTGACGACAATACCAGTCAGACATTGACACACACTGACAGCATGCTGACCACACTGGGGCATACTTGGGGACTCAGAATAGCAGCCTGCCTGGGCATCACACACCTCCGCAGCTGGCACACAGGCATATGTTCCGTCAGAACAGAGCACATGCCACACATGGCACGCACATCACCTGTGCCACACACAGTAGGGCTACACAACACACCTGCTACAGACGTGTCAGGTACCTGTCTTGTGTGCTGCACTGGGGTCCCATTCAACAGGCTGTATCTGGTGAAGGTCACAGTGATATGACTCAGGGGCACTATGGTCCACCACAGCACACATGCATACAGGTCAGTCAGAGGCATGGACAGATATGACTCACTCATTGACCATGCCAGTGTGGCTGCCTGAGACATACCTCCCTGGACTACATGATAGGGAACATAGAATGGATCTCTCAGCATGTGGCACAGGCCAGTATGAGCCTGATGCTGGTTGCCAACATACCCTCACCAGGTATTCTACCACTATATGTGGGAAGGGTGTTGTATGTCTACATTATGCTCAGTCTCCACTGTCATTCATAGGGTATCCACTGGCTGTCAACGTGTGCTTACATGCTAGCGAAGCCACAATGATGTGCACGGGTCATCTTGCACGTGACACCCATGGCCCGATGTATAATGGCAAAGCTCCTTGGTACACACATACTGCCTTATGCTGCAGGACATGGTTTACATAGCGACCTCCATGGGTATCACACAGGTTAGGACACTAACAGTGCTGCTACACAACAACAGCAGTGTACACCGGAAGATGCATGCACCAGACACTGCCCTCAGCACGGTGAACTGCAATGTCTGTGCAGTACCAGATTCATGATTCATGGCTCACAGGTGTTACCCATCACTGACAGGTTATGCCCCATACCATGCCTGTCATCCCCTACACATGTAACACACATGGATAGGGGGGTGGTATCCCAAGGTAACACAGATACACACACCTGCAGGTTGTTGGCACAGCACAAACCATCAGGGCCTACTCATGTGCAGCTGACAGTGTGTCGGACTGCCATCTGGTTCATAGCCTGGCACACACAACCCTCACATACACAGGAAGACCACCTATCCTCCATAACAACACCGGCAATATGACAGTCTCATGAACTGTGTTTATAAGGCCGTACTGCATCCAGCCAAACATTGTGTGTGAGCATTACTGTAGCTACAACACACTAGTTGAAGAGTTCACAGTATGTGGTCACTGAATTGCAGTGGAATGACATGTTACCACTACCACAACAGGTGGGAACATGCAGCACCTGTACATCGACTACATGTACACTATATGGCCCAGACCAGATGTCTATCCCCTGCTGTAGGTCTTTCACCATAGACACCCACACTGTATAGGGACATACCACGTGGACCCTGCACAGTAAGACACAGTCATATTGGTATACATTGCAAATACCATTTATCCACACGAAGCATGTGTCAGACATGGTAACTACTGCAGGTCACAGGTATTTATGTGTATGTGTCACACACATACATCATGTGTGCAATGCCAGTGCTGGTTTAGGCAATGGCATGCATTGTTATGTACAAACACCCACACAAGGTCATACTGTGTGACACAACCACACGTGACAGTTGTGGGTTTCCAAAACATACCTATCTGTACTCTGACAATGGTAATAGACACAGTAGCAGAGCACACTATTGGCATTACTAGCCAACTAGCCCTGTTTGGCTGTGCTGATAGTGTGGTGACATCCCCTGTGTTTACTGGGGGAGTATGCAGCATCTGGTGTATTGTAGTATTTGCCAAAAGGATCTGTTCTCTCACACTTGCATTTACACACACCCTACTACCCCCACACACATGCACACTTGCCATTTGCAGGATTCACTCCCCTACCTAACTAAGTCATGACACGTGAGAGAGACGCATTAGCAAAGCGCACTATTCGGTTTACTAGATAGTTCCTCTTCTCTGGCTATACTTATAGGGTGCTGACAACATCAGTATTTTGAAAGGGTAATGTGCATCAGGTAGTGTGATCTCCTGATTGCCAAAACTAACATGTTTTTCATACGGAAATGCACACACACGAACTCCCCACATCCAAACACACACACATGCCATTTACAGGTTTCAAACGCCTACCTAACTACATTACGATACTCAAGAGAAACGCATTAGCAGAGTGCGCTATTCACATTACTGGGAGACTTCCTTTCTCCTGCTGTACTTATAGGGTGCTGACATCATCTGTGTTTAGAAAGGGGAGTGTGCATCCTGTAGTGTGTTCTCCCAGTTGCCAAAAGGGGGATTTCCCTCACACAAATTTGCACACACACAGCAACCCCCTCATCCAAACACACACATTTGCCATTTGCAGGATTCCAACCACTACCTAACTATGTTATGACACTCGAGACGGACGCATTAGCAGAGCACGCTATTCGCATTACTGGGAGGCTTCCCTTCTCCTGCTGTACTTATAGGGTGCTGACATCATCTGTGTTTAGAAAGGGGAGTGTGCATCCTGTAGTGTGTTCTCCCAGTTGCCAAAAGGGACATTTCCCTCATACATATTTGCACACACACAGTAACCCCCCTTATCCAAACACACACACTTGCCATTTGCAGGATTCAAACCACTACCTATGTTATGACACTTGAGACGGACGCATTAGCAGAGTGCGCTATTTGCATTACTGGGAGGCTCCCCTTCTCCTGCTGTACTTATAGGGTGCTGACATCATCTGTGTTTAGAAAGGGGAGTGTGCATCCTGTAGTGTGTTCTCCCAGTTGCCAAAAGGGACATTTCCCTCACACACTAACCCCCCTCATCCAAACACACACACTTGCCATTTGCAGGATTCAAACCACTACCTAACTATGTTATGACACTTGAGACGGACGCATTAGCAGAGCGCGCTATTCGCATTACTGGGAGGTTTCCCTTCTCCTGCTGTACTTATAGGGTGCTGACATCATCAGTGTTTAGTAAGGGGAATGTGCATCCTGTAGTGTGTTTTCCCAGTTGCCAAAAGGGACAGTTCCCTCTCACAGCCTTTCACACACACAAACCCCACTCACCCACACACACACACACACACACACACTGAGCATTTGCAGGATTCGAACCCCTACCTAACTATATTATGACACTTGAGGGAGATGCATTAGCAGAGCGCACTATCCGAACTACTGGGCATCTGTTCTGCACCTGTAGTATTTCTAGGGTGCTGACATCTTTATTTCCACAGAAATATGTAGATGTAGTACTACCTGTCAGGTGGGGGATAGCATATATATGCATTTGCAGCCACCTACGTCAGGGTCAGATATGCACATCGCACTGGCAGGTTATGTTCTATACCATGCTTTGGGACCACAGGACCTGTAACACACAACACAACCAGTCCAGAACACCACACCCACATCCAGGACACACACTTAGCTTCCCTGGGAACAGTGCCAGGATATGCAGGTATTCACATACACCATTCCAGTTGTTAACATCAGGTACAGGCATATTGTGTGTGAGAACTACTCAGGCCTCTACCACTTTACCCTACAGCCACTACAATTTGTGGGTCCATGTGCTATGGCAGAACCACACACCACAGCCACGTGGGTGAATACATATTGCACCTGTCCATCTGCAACATGGGTACTCACTGTTCCACACCAGAGGTAGACCACCATTGTTGATATCTGACCATGACCACCTTTCCCTGGACATCCATATCTCATCTCCACCCCCAGGCAAGGTTGTCACTGCACACAAACTGTGTTTAGCACAAGCAGACTCTACACTTGTGTAGACTGGGGTGGATGACTTCAGATGACCCATGCTGGAGGACTATACTGGCCACTCAGCATAATCCTTGACACTTGCATCCTATGAGCATGTGTACAGTTTGAATTGGTCATGCTATCCCACATATACCCATGACTGCTCCACAACAAGACACCTGTCAGCTGTACACCGGCCATATATGCCGCTTCAACAACAGACAGAGTGACCTAATACATTGCAGAGCTGTAGCCCACAGAGGGAGGACATCTGTGGATGGTTCCAGCACGGCACTTCATTCACACATACTCATTACAACACAGTGTTGACAGTGGAATCGTCCAGAGAATGCAGATAGGGCTCCCCTCAGTCTGTTATTGACGGACATCTACTGTCAGAGATCCTCGGCAACCCTCTCACAGCACACACTGACAACATGGCTGTGGCTTAGCACATTCAATCCCTGAGACCTCCACGGTGCCCCTGCTTGACAGAGGCACAGCTCACTAGCCTCACATGTTGCCTTCTGTGACCTACTTTACAGTGGCACGGTAGCCTACTATCCTGGGGATGCAGATGCCAAGCACACTCTGGCTGAGCTGTCATTCCCTGGGGCAAGAAGCCTAGTATTGACCTCTACACCCATATGTTCAGTTGTCGGATGCACAATATTTGTTGTGCTGTTCTACTGTTTGCAGGTCTTTATTGCCATAGCATTCCCTGTTCCTATGACCAACTTGTGTATCTGTGGCAGATGTTTGCATATGGTGGCGATCCACTATATCACTTATGTCTCTGTGGTCATTTACTGTGTGCACTGGGCTGATTGCTGTGTTGTGGTTGGTTCCTGGACTGACACGTACAAATACCAGATATGTGTGGCCAACTGCTACACGGAGATATGGCCTAAGTGTGTGAGCATGCCCAGTTCAGCCTTTCCATGGCATGTTGTCTGACATATGCCTCATTTATCAAAGTGTGCGAGCATGCCCAGTGTGAGCTTTCCATATGTTGCACTCTGAAGTCCAACACATATTTAGGTGTGTGTGACCTTCGACATTATCGCACGTTTATGATTGTGTGCTGGGTGTCATGTTGTGTACTAAGTGGCTGACTGCTTCGTGTCTGCCACAACAGGGATTATACTGTGCCTGCAGGAATTGCATGGGATACTTTGCAGACAGTTCTCAACATACTTTCATAATGACCTAACACTGTAGTACCGTATAGTGTACTGGTTCGGTACTTTCACTGTAGTGGACAGTATCCTGGGCTTTAGTCCTATCACTGCTTGACATCTTCATAGTGAGCACAACAGACTGTGTAGGGGCCAGTTGTGCACATATGACCATGTTGCAATATGTTCAGATATGGACCACCTACACCAGGCTCGTCCAACATTGCTAGTGTATTCCACAACATGGGTGGACATTGGCAAACACTAGCGATGTTCCGTAGGCCATTTCTGATGGTAGTCACAGGGTGTGTTTGTCCTTCGACACACATTGTGACTGGAGTTTGCCATTACATATGTCATGGTTGGTATACTGTGCCTCTGTCTACCTCTGACATAACAGTGATACCCAGGGTAGCCTACCATCTCCCATACACTCATCAGGATGCCTCTTGAGGGGTATCGATATGTGGCACTCTGGCTGACCTGTACCAGGAGTTTACTGAAGTGTGGGGGTGCCCTCTGTGTTATGGATCATTCTGTACAGCTTGTCCTATGTATGTCAGTGCTGGGGTTCAGGTCTCTCATGTGCATAGCTCACTGCCATTCAGATTGTACAAGGTGCAACATGTTCATTCATTCCAGGTTAGACATGGCTTCATACATCAGGCACAGCTTTCCTGTAGCTGGGAAGGATGGCAGTGTGTGGGGCTGCAGTTTGTTTACTCAGGCAACACATGGCATCTGTTCAGGCTCTTTGCTACCCCTGGTGGGGTACTGTTTTGGACTTTACAGTTGTTGAAGGTGTCTGCTGTGGTATATCCCACAGGGGCTATTGTAGTCAGTTGTGATGCTGATGGAGGATGGCTGCAGAGCCAGAGTGAGTTCCCCTTATCTACATCTGCCAGCCTTCATGTTTGGGTGGGTATATGGTACATGTTTCTGCGAACACTACAGACACATGTTTGTCCAGTGCAGGATATTTATCACCTTTTGTACCCAGGTCTCACATTACATGTTAGGTGCCTCATGGGTTAACACCTGTGTGGTAATTTGTGGGCACTTACTGTATATCCACGGTGGTTGTCTATACACAGTTCTGCGATTAGCTTGCTGACATGGCTATGGCTACAGTTGTCTGTTTGTAGGTGGCCCTTTTGTGGGTTGCTTGTGTCAGCTGGGGGTCGGATATGGTGGGATGTTTGTACTCCTCTGCATACATGCTCAGTCACAGTCCTTCCATGTTGGCCTATACCTATGGGACATGTATACAGAACGGGGGTGGGGGGGGCAAGACCAGGCCTTGTGGGATGCCACTCATATCCGCTTTGTAGTCTGACATGGATGCGGCATGTCTGACCATGTCAGTTCTGTCCTTGGTCTGCTTTGCAACCCCTCTACTGACATAGGGGTGTATATTTAAGCTGGTGAACATATCCATACTGAACACGTACGGTATTGTCTAGAAGCATGTGCACGGTCCAGCTACGCTGTGTGGACCACATAGCCCTCATCAATGACCTTAATGACTGCTTTAAATGGGTCAGACATGTTTAGGGGCCGGTTCTGCAGTTACAACAGCCACAGTGTGTAGGGTCCAGTATCAGTAGGTCCACATTAGCCTTCTGTCTGCGGTACATACTGATCCTTTCCATAGCTGTGCAGAACAACCTTGTCAGGATCCTGGGGTGGTAGTTTGGAGTATCCATTCAGGCAACACCTTTGTTGTGATGGACCACTGTTGTTGTACACTGCTCTTTGGGTACATATCCTGTGGTAAGGCTGACATTGGCCAGTAGTGTGATTTTGCATTCCATTACTCTTGGGGTCCATGTTGGCCTCAGCACAGGACACCATCACATACCTTTGCTGCTGTGTGTTCTGCTTTGCAGATGATGGCTGTTACCTCAGCATCTGCAATGTCAGGGGACCATCTGCTGGGATAGGTATTTTGCAGGGGGGGGGGGGGGGTGTTTGCACTGCACCTGACAGGTTGTATGTTAGCAATATGTGTGTGTGTTTGGTATGTTGTTTGTAATATCTGTGTGATTCGGAGCATATCTGTGGATGCCCATCATGGTTCCTACCATCAGTTGGGTAAGCCTTGTGATTATCCTTAGTGTCCTGTATGTGTTGTATCTTCATAGGTTCATGGGTTCATAGTAGTCTAGACACCCTAGGCCATTAGTAAGCCTAGCTAGAGTGTGTGTGTCTTTCACCACCCCTTGCTATGTTCAATTATGGCCATTTATGAGGTTCTTCACTGTGCCTCTGTCTGGTCGTGACACAGTGGGGACCCCCAGTATACATGTATGGTCATTCATCCACTTGGCAATATTCCTGTTGAGGGGTGTCAGTGAGGGGCTCTGCCTACCATGGATTGGGATCCTGTTTCTGGGTGTGGGGAGCCTATGGGTTATGTATCTGTCCCTCCAGCACATCTTATTTCATTATGTGTTGAGGTTGACATCTGTGACTCTCACAGCTCCAATGGCTTAGATTTCCTGTGGTATAGCATGTCCATTACTCCTGTGTTGGACATGGCCTGGTACAACAGACATACAATGCCTCTGTGTAGGCAGTGTGTGACTGCAGTCAGCTGGGGTGTCTACAGCCAGGCAGCATATGACATATATTTCACACCCTTTATCTTGTTGGTGGGGTAACTATGTGGTCTTCCAAACCACTGCAGGTGTCACTTATGGTACATCCCATATGAGTCATTGTACTAGATTATGGGTCTGATAAGGGAACAGCACAGTGGCACAGTGACCTCTGTTGATGTTGATGTGAATCCTTTCATGATACGGTGTCCAGTATCAACAGTCTTCATAGCCACATTGGCATTGTGGCTGTCACATGACAGATTAATGTCGACCTGTGTCCCTAGGTCCCTGATGACTCCTTGCATACATAATGGTTTGACACCTATGTGGTACTTTGTGTACCTTGTCTGGTATTTGGTGGGACATCTATACTGTCCAGTGTCTTCGGATGTCTGGGTGGGGTTCTTGTGTGTGAGAGTGTGGTCTGTCGCATGCTACAGACTGTACAGCAGTTTTGACTACAGTTATGTGCACATGGGTGGTGTCCGCTGCTTTGTGCATTGTCAGTTACCTGGCTATATGGGTGTCTGTGCTGCATATGGATACTCCCCCTCCTTTGATGTCTTGGTGCAGGTGTTGGGGCCATAACACATGGTATCTGGTATAACCTAGTAGTGCTAGTGTGCTATCAGTAGGCCCGCAGCAGGCTTCTGTCACTGGACAGGCATCAATGTTCTCCATAATGGGAAGTGCCTCAGGGGCATGCATATTGCAGTTTACACATCTGGCATTGGTCAGCATTACCCTTATGTTTCCTACCACTTATGTTTTCTAGGGTGGTGGGTAGTCTTTTTGGCCTTGCCTACATACGACTCTATGGAGGCGGCAAAGGCCTTATCCAGTATCCAGACGCACACGGGTAACAGCTGACAGCCACCCCTGTAACAGCAGCATGGCTTGTCATGCTTGACATCTCAAGCAGACACACATTACACCCTCTTGGACTGACAGCTGTAACTGTGCCAGCTGTTAAACATGAGCATTCTGTGTTTGTACTGTGGCATCATTCTTGGTGAGGATTGGATGCTGCACACAGCCAGTGTCATCCCGCCCTGGGGTACATACTCGGAGGGACCATCCATGTCTCATTTGATGTTGACCAGGGAGGTACATCTCAGGTAATTCACACCAGCATGGACATTGAGTGCATCATATTTCTGCTTGCTTTGGGGTGACCTGCGTACTTGTGTTAAGTGGCATTTTGTGGCTACCTACAAGCAGCTTACTCTACCCTTTCCCTTGTTCAGTCTGGTGAGTTGGACAGCTGTGTGTCTGCCTATACAGACACCTATTACGACTGTATCAGGCATGTTGTTTCTCCTTCGGGCCTGTGACTGTTTGGCACACCAGCTTTGTGTACTATTCGTTGCATGTGCTATGTTTGAAGGTTGTGGTTGCTTGTGATCTACTTTGGAGGCATCTGTTGGTGTGGTGTGTTTGTAATTAAGGCCTCCGGGAATATTTGTCTGTGTTTATGTGTTTGGTTTACAGTTGTTGTGGTAGGTCTATGTGGGACTGGGTTTGTGGTGTATGTGGTTACCTTCTCCTCCTGACTAGTGTTGACAGTACTGAGTTGTTGGAGCTCAACCTCTGCTTTGGATACATGGATGCATCTATCACATATGTTTGTATTTATTGTGGGGTGTTGTGGTTGTCTGTGTACTTGGTACTGGCATCACATTGCCTCTGGATTCATAGATTATACTTGTTGTGGCTGGACTTAGTGGATTGTATGTGTGGACATATGTTGTTGCCATACTACTGGTCAGTGATTACTTCCCTTTTATGTTTGCTCTATCATGTGGTATCTTCCTCATTCTCTTGCATGGTTTGGTAATGGCTGGAGGCCAGCATGCCAGATGCCTGCGTGTATGGCATTGTGTGTTGTTGTTATTTGTGATTGCATACTCCAAGCATTCCTGGCTGTGTTCATGGAATGCCTGTATAACATGTTCTGTGGTGTGTCCCATATTCTGCACTTGCACAGGGCCTTTTGTGGATTCAACATCAGTTTTGAGGGCTGCAACCTATACTTTACACATGTTTTTCACTGTGGTATTCTGGCCAGGGACTGGGGTCAGGGTGTGTATATCCAGTGTGCTTACTCTATGGTCTGGTCTTACCAGTGAGGGGTACACTTCTCATCTTGCCATCCAGTACACATGTTGCTGATTATCACATCCAGTATGCTTACCCCTCTTGTGGGAGTAGTACATTGTTCCTGGGCATTTTGGTTTATGGAATCTGGGTAATTTTCTCCTACTGTGTTGGTGCTAGTACAATGCTACCAGTGTATGTCTGGGTATTTTCAGTCGAGCAATATAATGTGGTTTGGGGGGCTTGATATATTCATGTATTCCGACATAGGCCAGGTGCTGTTCCTGGTATTAGGACAGTGGTCTGCAGCAGGCTATATACTGCGAGGCAGTTTTAGCCTTTGGTATTTGACCATGGATATTCCATGCTGCTTCTTGTTGTGGTACCAACATGGGGGTGTGGTTATCCTTGCCATTTCTTGCTAGTCACCCTCCTTTTGTAGCTTGTTTCATGTTTTGTGGCTGTACAGCACAGTATGAGGTGTGACCTGGTAGTGTTAGGGTGCTGATGTGAGCCTTGCCCAGTTCTCTATTACAGGACTGGTATCTACATTCTCCTTACTGTGTGCGTTTACACTGCACACATCTTGCTGTTTATACATCTGTCATGGGGTAGTATTACATCTAGGTTCCTATCCCTTGTAGAACCTATGAGGTTGGGTTTGTGTTTTGAGACTTACCTATTCAGGGCATGCTGTGGGTACTGACAGCCTTTGCCAGTATCCATGTGGCATGGCATGATAGGTGCATGCCACCCCTAGCAGGTGGTGCATCATGTTAAACTCCGCATATCTTCCCAGCCTGTAACACATTGGCTCCCCTTTGACTGACTGCATTACTTCAGCCAATTATTGTACTTGATCTTCTTGTCTTCATAGTGTGGCATCATGCTTGGTGAGGGTGAGATGTTAGGCAGGGTCTTCATGTTTGCATATACTAGATGGTGTTACATTGCTTAACACATGGCAATCATGCCTCAGGTGGTGCTGCAGGGCTGCCTCTGTCGGATGCACATACTACACTCCCTGTACATGTTTGAGAGCAGGTTGTGTCATGTTAGGCATCCCTGTTACTATATGAGTGAGTCAGAGAGGGGTATCATTCCCAGGGTTCCTACTGAGCCAGTGTATGTGCTATGTATTGCCTCTTTGCCAAGGCCAGGGCATACTGGGCATGCCTCCTTCTGCCTACTGGGGCAGGCTCAGGTTGTTCCTCCTCCGAGTCACGCTCTGCCTGTGATGGCCTTGGCAATGGTGGGGGGCTGTTTGGCCCGGCCCTATGCTGGTCCTGCTGCAGCTGTTTTCGCAAGATCATATTATGTAGCATAGCACATACCATGACAATTTGGGTACATGTAGTTGGTGTGTACTGCAAGGCTCCACCAGATGTGTCCAGACACCGGAACCATGACTTGAGCAGCCCAAACACATGCTCTATCACATTACGTGTTTGTGCGTGTGCCTCATTATGGCGTTCCTGTTCAGGTGTGTGTGCATTTCTGATGGGTGTCATCAGCCATGGCTCCAGTGCATAACCTGCATCCCCCACTAGGTGTCCGTGTGGGATGTCCCCATTGGCAAATGTCTGGTACAGCTGCGTCAAATGCCAGATGTGGGAATCGTGATAACTCCCAGGGCAGCCAGCACACACATTCATTATTATGCCCTGGGCATCACACACGACCTGGCAGTTGATGGAGGGGAAGCCCTTGCGGTTAATGTAGGCCCTACCCCGCTCACCAGCTGGTGCTTTGATGCGTATGTGCGTGCAGTCTATAGCACCCAGTACCTCAGGGTATTCCGCTATTTGCTGGAAGAGACGCATATTGCTGGCCAATACCTCACGGGCATTGGGGAAATATACATGATCACCGACATGTGCTGACATGGCATCCAGGAACTGGTGTAGTACCCTGGAGGCTGATGCCTGTGATATCCCCATCATATCGCCAGTTGGTCTCTGGAAGGTACCTGTTGCTAGTATTCTTAGGCCAACACATACCTTGGTTTCCACTGGGATGGGTTCCCTCTGTTGGTTCTGTGTGTGAGGCGTGGCCTGCACAGCTCAACAATTTGCTGCAGGAGCTCTCTGTCCACTCTATAGTGCTCTACTATCTCCAGCTCATGTAACCCGTGGTAGGTGACCCTGGGCCTGTACACTCTTCTCCGTCTCCTCACTGTGGGTTGTCTGGCACCATCTGCATTGTCACCACCCTCAGCAAGTCGCCTATGTCTCATTATGACAGCTATGGCAGCCCCTAACATTTCTGCTCTGAGTGAAGTTTTTCAGTTTTCACTTCTATTAGCTTACTCCTGTCTTGCAGTGTCTCTTAATGGAAACATCCTGCACTACTGTTTGCAGAGTTTTAAGTGCTGGGCTGGGCTACTATTCTGCCTGTGTAATTGCCTGCTTCTAATTGTTTTCACCTGCTAGCTTCAGCAGTTATCCCTGCTAGCTTCCTATTAATTCTGTTGCTTCCTTTTTCCTCTCTGTTTCCTCAGGGGGGAGCAACTTGCATACTATCTGAAACACGCTCACAGTGGCTTACATGCGCGTGCTTACACGGTTCAGAATCTACTTATTCGGTTTAAACGCGTACACCCACGCAAACACTGTTACACATCTGCCAACAGCCTCCAACATACTCAGCCTGCCTTACACGCGCGCACACCCGAGCAAACAGTGTTAAACATCTCCCAACACGCTCCCACATGCTCACACTGCCTTACACGCGCGCACACTGTCCTGCTCGTGCTTCATGGCGTGCACACGTGCGCATGCATGGCCAGCAAGAAACTTTGGTGTAGGTAACAGTGTACACCTTCCATTTCTTGACTTTCCATGACTTATCTAGTGGCACACCTCTTTCCATGATCTGTGCCTGTCATCTGTCATGTTACACTGGCCTCCAATGAACTGCATTTCTTTCTACCATTCCCCCCTGTGATGTCACCTATCTCCTACTCTATTCCTCCCCCTTTTATATCTCTTACACTACTCAGACTGTGCTCATTTGCTATGTGACTGTGAGATTCAGTATCCGAACCCTCATTTACATGAGGTTGCCTACTAATGCTTAGTTACATGTCTTAGACTCAGCTTCCCCCCTTAGCAACCACTACACGGTGGCCATGTTGGTTTTAGTCTGCGGGTCCCTGCATTGTCATTCCATGTATTGCATGAAACCCACATTTGTGGGTTTATAACCTTCTTTTTTATGGTTTTAGATAGCGCAGCCCGTATGCGCGGGGCTGCGCTGAGTTTAAACATGGGCGATCGCCGAAAAAAATATATATATTTTTAATATTTTTGCATCGGGTTATCTTGCCAATGGTCACATATTTGGACATTGGCATGCTGCCTGAATCATATGCAACCTTTTTTTGGAGCTGACATCGCTCTGTTGTGGATTTTGCAGAAATGTACTCAGTTGTCAACTGAGTACATTTCTGCAGCTAAAACGTCTCCTACACGGACTGGTTTCTGCTTCGTGGATCACTAATATACCTCATTTGCATACCTTTCGGATGCAAGTGAGGTATTTAGCATGTCCACGCCCAGTCCGTGTAAGAGACATTTTAGCTGGTCTCTTACACGGAGTTTAGGGCTGTTCCTGGATCGCGAGGCTTGCATGGAGTGTTGCACGTCTCTTACACTCCATGCAAGCCTTCGTGAATCCTGCCCAATGTCTTTATATATATATATATATATATATTTATATATATATATATATATATATATATATATATATATATATATATATTTATATATATATATATTTATATTCTTTCTTGATCTTGTCTCACAGTATGTTTAATTTGTTTATCCAGCTTGTTTATTTCAGTTTTGAAAGTTGTGGTTCAGCCTCTTTTCCATTTTTTATAGATGGCAGTTATAACTGTTAATGCTGTCACCTTGCCCTATTTAGTAATGGGTGATTACCCTAATCTTAATGGTGCCCCTTTCCCCAAAGCTAACCTTACACCTTAAAGTAGTTTTCCTGTCTTAATATTGTTTTAATTTCTTCTTTTTCCCACTATTGTGTATGATTGAACTTATTTTGTTGGTATTTTACATTCAACATTAGGGCAGTTCGGTCATACACAACAAACCCATATATATTTACATTGGACAGCAAGTCTGTACTTTCCACTGTCAACATTCTTTAAAGGTTTTTTAACTCCTCCTCACTTTCAGCTATCAGAGAGGGTGACAGTATGCAGTCTTAACACACTTTTCTTGGTCTTGAACCAGTCAATTGTTTCATACTCATTTCTATTTTTTTTTCTTGGTCTTCATACAGAATCTGCAGGAGGTGCATACATACGTGATCTGGTTTCCAAATTTCTCATATAAATTGTGCTGCAGTTTGTTGTGGTTCACATAGTCAAAGGCTTTAGGATAGTCAGTAAAGCAGAAGTAAATATTTTTCCGAAACTCTGTTACTTTCCCTTTTATCCAGTGGTTGTTGGAAATTTGAACATTGGCTTTGCTATCCCTTCTAAAGTCATTGTGTTCATCGGGAAGTTCTCTGTGTATATTTTATTTATTTTATTTATATATTTATTTAACATTTGTTTACCAGGAAAGACTGACTGGACACAGGTCCTTTTTTCAGCAGAGGCCTGGGGAGAAAAGCTCCATGAGTAACAGTAAATTTTAATGCACAAATTACAATAATCAATAAAGTATAAGGTAAACAAAATGTAGTCTACATACGAAAATACAAATTTGTTACATCATGACAACAAAACCTAGGCTTCGAACTTTGCTAATACAGTTTGTAAAGTATGGCTTATGTCAAGATATAAGGTTAAGACATGCCAGTAAGAATAAAAGGTTAAACACAGGGGAAGAAGTTGGATATGGTTGGGGTATACTGTGATGCATCAGAGCATTCATGAGGGGTTAGTACAGGAACATAGCCACTTATTTTTAGATAAGCTTTAAGTGATGGTTTAAAGTGGTTAGTGGACGAGATTGAGATAATGGAGTTAGGAAGGGAGTTCCATATACGAGATATATGGCTAGGAAATAAAGATTCTCCTGAAGTGTTGTTGGCCTTGGAGATAGTAAGTTCTTATTGCTAGAGCAAAGTGGTCTGCTGGAACTGTAAGGAAGGATAAGATTTTGTAGTGCAGGGATTCTGGTTGGTTGTGTTACAATTTTGTGAGTTAGAGAGAGTTGGTTGTAAAGAATAATGTTGGAAAGATTAAGCCAGTCTAGTATCCTTAAAACTGTAAAATGATGTAGTGTATATGGGCAGTCAGATACAAACTTAGCAATTTTATTATAACATGCTACTAGCTTAGATAGGTCAGTTTTCCTAAGATTTGTTAAAATCGGAAAGGCATATAGTAGAGTGGAGAGCAGATGGGTTTGTGTTAATTTAATTTTGGCCATTTTGGTCAGGAACCTTTTGAGCCTGTGTAGACTTACAAGTTTCTTATGGACATTTTTATTGTTAGGGAGACATGTAAGTCAAATTTTAGGTTATTGTCTACTTTCACTCCAAGAAGCTTTGTATGGGTTGTAGGGGAGATTACAGTATTGCCTTTGGCTATTATGTTAAATGGTGGGCATGAGATATATGTCTTGTTAGGTTGGAAGAGTAATCATTTAGTTTTGTTTGGGTTCAGGATTAGATGGGCATTGGCTAACTATGTTTTAGCAGAAGTGAAAGATTCCTGTGTTTGAGAATGAAGAGCTGATAGAGAAGTGGCAGCACAGATAAATGTTGAATCATCTGCATACTGTATTTTAGAACTATGTAGAGTAGCTGAATATAGATTATTAGTAAAGAGGGAGAAAAGGAGATGGTCTAAGATAGATCCTTGGGAGACACCAATGGATAAAGGAAGGCATGGAGATAGGTCACCTTGCCATAGAACAGATTGCTGATGGCCAGATAAATAGTTATTAAACCAAGCTGTGGTAGATGGTGAGAAGAATAGTTCAGTTAGTACATCTATTAGTTTGGAATGGGAGACCATATCAAAAGCTTTTGATAGGTCTAGAAAGATGACAGATTCAAAGTTGTTGTTATTCCTGTGATGGTATCAGTGAAGGATAAGAGTGCAGTAGTGGTACTATGCGATGGGCAAAACCCATGTTGAGTGTTTGAGAAAAGGTTATTTGTTAGTAAGAATTTCATGACCTGGAGATGAATACACCTTTCGAGTAGCTTAGGAAGAGGTGAAAGAATAGCAATTGGATGATAGTTTGTCAGTTCTGTGGAAGGTCCCCCTTTATGAAGTGGAATTACAAGGGAGATTTTCCACAGTTGAGGAACCTTGCTTTCGAGAATGAATTTATTTATAAGAATTGATACTGGGAAGGCTATAGATTCAGCTGCAGTTTGGAGGTATTCATTGGGTAAGTTATCTATGGCAAGTGTAGTAGGTTTTAGTTTCTGGAGTAGATTTTTTATAGTGGCTGTAGGAACTGGGGTATATATATGTATATATATATATATATATATATATATATATATATATATATATATATATATATATATATATATACTGGAGTCTGACATAGGGATCTTGAGCATTACCAAGCTATTTTGTGAAACAAGTTAGTTTTATAATAATCTGAACACTTTTTTTAGCATTGCCCTTTTTTGGAACTGGAACATAAAGTGGCATTTTCCAATCCATTGGCCACTGTTGTGTTTTCCAGCTTTGCTAGCAAATTAACTTTGAGGAACACTAAAGCAGACTTTTGCAAAATTTTAAGCCATTCAGATGAAATTCTATGTCTTCTGGCAACCTTGTTATTAGAAAGACATTTTGGTGGGTCCATTTAATTTCACCATCCTGGATGTCTGGCTCTAGGTATGAAAGCATACAAATATATGAATCAGAAGTTGTTAGTATCATTGTTGTAAATTTTTTCCTCTGCTTCTTAGTATCTTCTACTTCTGCTGGGTGTTACCATGTTCCGATTTTTTTCTGATAGCTTCCATTAATGTTGCCAGTCTTGAAGTGATCTCTTCCCTTTCCCATTCTGTTATAATACTACAGTTATTTGCAGTGGCGGCTGGTGACTTCAAATCAAAGGGGGGCTGCAGGAGACAGTTGAATGGGTGGGGTCAATGGGAGGGGGTGTGGCCAATTAGAAAGGGGAGGAGCTATGCTCAAAACCACAAAAACTAAATATACTGCCCTGGGTGCCAAACCGTCATTATTAGAGTCCAATCAAGACAAAATGAATTGTAGAAGAATAAAAATATTTCAATGCACTGGCTGCATGACAGCTTAATATCTAGATGGAAACAAAAAAGGTTGTGAGGCATGAAAAAATAAATTACTTTTTTTAAATACATTAATGGAATGCCAGTCAAAATCAAGTATAAGAAAAACAAGCAGCACTCAACTCAAACCACTTCTTGCACTGCAGTTCTAATTATAATTTATATTCAGCTTTATTAAAGTACCAAGTAACATGCTGAAAGTAGAAATCTCTGATGCCCCCACTTGTAAAAATGTTCCTAATCCAAAAAGACCTGCTGCCTGACATCTACTTGTTTCATGGGGAAAACATGATCAAAGTAAAAAATGAAAAGCAAACAAGAAATAAGCTCAAGATACATTGCTTAAAAGGATTACTGTACAGGTTATGGACCACACTAAAAGGATTACTGTACAGGTTATGGACCACATGATTGGCATTCTGTTTATGGGTAAAGCCTGCAGAGATGACTGGAAGTCTCCAAGTGTAATGAGACTCTTAAAATAATGTAATCCTGTCCTTTATTACAAATACTGGCATATGCATTTCAATACCCAAGGCTTATACATTATCTAGTTAAGTATTCTCTACATGGCAACAGAAAGGCTTTCAATGTTGGCAATTCTTTAACAGTATGCTTATTAAAGCTTACTTGCATCTTGCAATCTCAGCCAAGCTTACCTAATGGTCATTAAAGTATTGCTATTTAAACACAGAGCAACAGGCACTTTGAGTAATAAGCATAAATCAACAGTACAAAAAATATGACAGAAACCAGTCCATTCTGTAAAAATCAAGGACAGACGAAAAGCCACTCTAGTACTTGTGTCTACTTTGGACGGGGGGATACTCTGCACATTTACACTGCATAACTACTCCTTGCCTTGCTTCGACACATCCAGAGTCACTACATGGGGGAGTGGGGTGCAACAAGTATGTCACAGTTTGAAATGTCTCTGGCTGACTTGTGATGGCCCTGACACATCTGTCATACCTCTCAACCTCAGAGCAAGAAATCTGGACAAAGCCATACAAAGAAATGGGACAAAGGCCCAAAAATAAGGACAATTTTTAAAATATTGCTCTTATAAACTTAGAAAGATAATAGAGGTCTTGTATGAATTTTCTGAATGGTATGAAATTTGAAACTCAAATGTCTGTCATTATTTTCTAACTTCAGTCTTTAATGATTTGTCACTAACTTGCCAAAAAACACAATTTTATGAAAAATGGGCCAACATGTGATGTAAAAATATAAAATAACAACACAATACAGCTGGGAACCTGTCAAAGAAGGGATACTTTAATATTAGTACTGCTAACTTGAGCAGCTGACAAAATAAAAGAATCTACATGCATTTCTGAAATAAAAGTAATCTAACTGATTATTACAGTTATTTCTTAATTATAAACCCTCCATGTTTTCTTCCAAAATTGCTATTTTGCGGAGGGATCATTAGGGGAAGAGCAACATTTTGAGCCAAAATCAGGGACAGTTGAGAGGTTTGGTTATGCCTAATTCTATAAAGCAATTTATTTGCATGTACCTCTCAACCTGTTAATGCAATAAATCTGGACAAGGCCAAATATATTGGGGGAATATATAAACAGTACTAAAAATTGCTCTTGTATAAACTGAGACAGTTGATAGAACAGGTTTTACTTCAGCATGCATTGTTCTGAAGGTTATGAAGTCTGAAACTCAGTGTGTCATTATTTAGTGACTTAATTCCTAAATGATTTGCCAGAAAACCACAAATTTTATGAGGAACAAACCAAAAATAAGAAGCAAAAAATCTATTAATTCTTTGAAAATCTGGACAGTTTGGAGGTATAGTTCAGCTGGGGCTGTCTTTAAGTTTGCCGCCGTTCCCCCTCACAAAACCATGGTCGAATGGAGCCTCCCCCTGCAGCCATTCCAATGATCCATTACTTGGCTATTTCACTCCATTTACCATAAACACTAACGTGCATACTGATTTACTTCTATAATGATTTGAACTTCATTTGAAAGTTTTATTTTGCATTTTGCAGCACAAACACTAAGACATCTGCTTAACAAACTTGGCATTAAAACTTCTCTGCCATTGAAACTCACATTCATTGAAACAACATTGAAACCCACATTCAAAGAAAATACATTTTATCCGGGGCAGATAAAGATTAATTCTGGGCTGTTTTCAAAACATAGGCCCCTTGCATATGAAACATACATGTGCTCTTTGATACACCTTCCTATTGCTTTGAACATTTTTCCAGTAAACAATGAAACAAAACGCATGCACCAATGACAAAACTGCCCATTTCAGAACATTTCCTTCATAAAAGTCTACTCAAACTTCTACAGTCCACTATTATCAGTAAATATGCACAATTCTACAGTCCACCATTATCAGTAAATATGCACAATCTCTGAAGTAGTAAAAAAGTCATCTAAATAATTCCACATTAAATAAATCTGTAACGAAGAGGTTGCTGCTAGCAATCACCTTTATATTTCATGGTTTCATCGAAAAATAAAGTGTCTGATGCCCCGAGGAATAAATTGCCTAAATTACATTAAAAATAAGCTAGTAATATTGCAATAGGAAATGGATGGCAAACTGATAACATGCTCATAGTTAGTATCTTAACTTCCAGTACGGCACCATTCACCCCTTATGGGAGTAGAACCAACAACCTTCTGCATCAAAAGCAAGCACACAATCTGTTGTGTTATTAGCAATGCAAGCTGACTTAGCATAATCAGCACTAAACTTCTCTTCCCCTGCAGCTCTCAGCTCCTTGTAAAATCTACTCAATACCCAACTGCATCTCAATTTCGCAGCACAAGAAATCTGGAAAAAGCCAAATTTATTGGGGTGGGTCAAAAGGGCAAAAACCAGGGACACATTAAACATTGCTTGTATAATTTTGGAAAGCTGCTAGAATTAAATGCTGTGTTACCACCATACATTTTACTGCCAAGGTCCCTGTGCAAAAGAATCAGAACAACATACCACTATGCCAAATCACCTGCTTTGTGAAAGAAAATGCTGTGTTACCACCATACATTTTACTGCCAAGGTCCCTGTGCAAAACAGTCAGAGCAACATACCACTACACCAAATCAGTTGCTTTGTGAAAGAGAGGAAGACTGAAACTTAAATGGCTATCATTTAATGAATACAGTTCTCACCATAGCTGTCAACCTCTTAGCACAAAACACCTGGACAAACCCAGTAATGAGGGAATACAGCCCTCAAACATATTCAGTGAATTCAGTTCTTGCCATAGCTGTCAACCTTAGCACAAAAAACCTGGACAAAGCCAATAACAGGGTAATACAGTCCCAAAAATAAGGACAAATTTCAAATAGTCATCTTATAAACTTAGAAAATTGCTATAATAAAAGGTTGTGTTACTATATATTTATTGCTAGAATAAAAGTTGTTTTACTATGTATTTTCTGAAGAATATGAAGTCTGAAATTCAAATGCCTGTCAATTTTACTTCTGACGGAACAAAAACAATTTTCAGCAGAGGCCCAGGGAGAAATACTGTAGACACATGTCTTTGTAAAATGGCAGGACACCAGAGCAAATCCACACAAACACAGGGATAAGATGCAGACTCCACACAGAAGGCACCCCAGCCAAGAATCAAACCAGAAAACCTATAGCTGTGAGGCAACAATACTGCCACTGCACCATCAAATATGTAAGGAATGCAACATTCAGAAACCTGAAGTCTGAAATTCAAATGCCTGTCAATTTTATTTAACATTTGTTAATCAGGACAGTCTGACTTGGAACAAAAAAACAATTTTCAGCAGAGGCCCAGGAAGAAATAATGCAGACATGTCTTTATAACATGGGAGGACACAAAAGCAAACCCACACAAACACAGGGAGAAGATACAGACCCCACAAAGATGGCACCCCAGCCAAGAATCAAACCTGAGAACCTGCAGCTGTGAGGCAACAATGCTACCACTGCACCATCAAATAGCAAGCATTGCAGCATTTACAAACCACAGATATTATGAGGAACAGATCAGATCAAATATGAGGCAAAAATCTGCAATTTTTTTACAGATGGTGGTGGGTAGGGAATTCACCTCTTTAACACCTGCATACAAGGTACAGGGTTCAAGCCTGAGGTATTCCCTACCACACCACCATGAGTCTAACCACCAGTATATTGCACCTGGGGTATTTTCACAGACACACACACACACACACACACACACACACACACACACACACACACACACACACACACACACACCTTGTAGCAAAGCACCATACATCATTCCCTGTCCACACACTTACCTGTAGTAGATCTTTCCCTGTAGCAAAACACACCATAAATCCAAATCCCTGTCCGAGTAAAGTACGAAAACCCGCCCGCGCACATCCAGACCCTGCCCGTCACGAGATCTTCCCCCGACGAGACTGCAGCAAACTTCAATCCAGACCCTGCCCGTCGCGAGATCGACGCCCGACAAGACTGCAGCAAATTCCAGACTGCTGATGTTGCAGTCCGACCCCGATGCGTTTTTCCAGTGAGTTCCAGGACAGTCTATGCAGTTTAAAACTGCATAGACTTCTGGGAGCTCCGTTCTTCATGTTTCCCAGTCAGGACTGCTGCTGAGACAATCTGCACATGCTCCAGACTGTCACAGCAGCAGTCCGGACTAGTGCGCATGCACAAAAGTCCACGATTTTTTTTCTTTTTTTTTTCTTTTTATTTCTTTATTTTTCTTATTTTACAGTTGAGAGGCCTGCAGTCCGGCAATCCAATAGCACGGGCCATCCCTGGTTATTTGTGTTGCTCCTATAAATATGACTCTTTAGACTCTTTGCTATTCTGTGAAACTCTGCATGCACTTTTATTTATGTTTCCCTGTCTCCATTGCCCATTGCTGTCTTTCTTTCCTCTGCTGCTCCTACAGCTTCACTTAAAAACACAAAGGATGTATGACAAAAAATATCAAGTACAAGAAAGTCCAACACCAGCAGCTGAGGTTGATCCAAACTTTAATAAAACTAATACAGAATATAAGCACTTTTGTCTCTGCCAAGAGACTTCATCAGATAACCATATAACACAAGTACTGGGCTTAAATAGTCTTCCTGTTTGTTTGATTAGCATAATAAGTCCCACAAACCACTGTTAACCTTTAAATGACTAAAAACACCAAAACCATTTATGACATAAATCCACAGCTTCCACAGACAGACATTTTGCTTTTGTGACATTCAAGTTTGTAGTATTTTTTTGTTGTTGCTCTTGACACTTCCTAGACAGTATATGAACTTCTAACCATAGTTTATCAAGCAGTCCATCCACAAGTTCAAGTACATTAAATATGTTCTTCACCTCTTGCACATAATGGTATGGAATGTTGTTGAGCTCCTGTCTAGTAAGTGTAGAGGCTTTTCTTAGTTTCTTTGATTCTAAACTTTGTGATAGGATAATGGTGTTCTATGCCAAAGTCAGCTCTGTGTCTTGTTTCTGCTGATGGTATACAGTTCTTCTATCTCTGACTGTGTAAAGTATGTAGTCAGCCTAATTTTGATACTGGCTGCTCTGATGATATCTTGGTCTAAAGTCAACTCTTTCCGAGAGAGAAAGAATGTTCTGCTATGAGCAGCGTATTATCATCCAGAATTTAACTAGTGTACACCATCTTACTTCATTTCATACCCAAAAGATAAAGTTGATTGCTATTTCAGATGTTGTTTGACTATCATTTTAGGATGACAATTTGTTATTCTGTGTGTATTTTGTGTGCATGTGTGTGCATGCGTGTGTGTGTGTGTGTGTGTGTGTGTGTGTGTGTGTGTGTGTGTGTGTGTGTGTGTGTGTGTGTGTGTGTGTGTGTGTGTGTGTGTTATATCCAGAAGGTGCTACAGGGCCTTTTACTACTTTTGCTACTAATCAAGCCCCGATCACTTGGGCCATAGTCAGGACTTTATCCACTTGTGAAGCTAATCAGAGCATAAACTTGTATGTACTACAAGAATATGAGAAGGTTTATATAGAAAGAGCTCTATTTGACTTCAGTCAGTGCATGGCTACATCCCAAAATGATTTATACCCTTTTATTAAATCTGAGGGCTAGTCCTTTTTTTCAAGATTCATGTAGTGTAGTAGATCTGATATAAAATGACTTCTCCCAGTCCATTTTCGCTCACTAATTCCCACGATAACTCTATTTATTTTTGTCATCTCATCCTAAAGCACACCAACATTAGCTTGGTTCATAGTTTTAAGTTCTGTAGTCCAGCGTTGTCTACTTCTTTACAATAAATGGTCAGCCTGTTGGTATTAATCGATCTGGATCATATGCTCTAACAATGCTCCAAATTGGCATCTTTTGTTCCCCATTACAATTCTAGATGCTTGCAGTCCTAAATGACTCTTTTTTTTGAGTACTCTTTGGTTGTGTTTGCCTCTAGGGCTGGCTTGACAGATACAGTAGTGTGGAATGCCATTGCCTGCCCCACTGAACTGTATTTAGTCTGACCTCTCTGCCTGTCATGAGTGACACTACACTGTATAGATCATAACTTCACTGAGATACACAGACCCCTTCACTGCAGCAAGGTAATGGTCAAGAAGTGGACTACAGGAAAGCACACAGTAGACATAATCGTCATATGCTGAGGTTCTAAAGATTAACTTGTCTAAACCTCAAAGACCTCCAAAACACATCACAGGCACAAAGCACACTCAGTATATTAAACCTAATTCCTGACATAGAACAAGGAGTCCCAAAGTTATAGATGTTGAGTCTGTAAGGCAGGCATGGACCCAACCAAACATTCTTGTTACAGGTGACTCCATTGTAAGACATACAGATGTGCTTCTTACCAGACTGATCAAGGACAGTATGACCGTTATTTGTTTCTCTGGGGCCAGAGTTCATTACATCACACAACACCCATGCATTCAAGTCCTTGAACAATGAGTATCAGTATGACTCTGTCACAGTTCATGCCAGTGTCAACGACTTGAGTTGTACCTCCTAGGATTATATGAAAAGACATGGTGGAGCTGTCAGACTGAGAGCAAGGCAGGATGGAGCTGTCAGACTGAGTCCAAGCCAAGTAACAGGAGCAGCATTTTACCTTTTCCAAGGATGATGTTAAAATATGAGCAAAAATATAACTGACTTTAATAATTGGGGTAATTTTTGGTGTCATTCAAAGCAGGTTTGATATTTGTTAGGGCAGATATGATCGACAGACCATGCTGCTTTTCCAGGGATGGCAAGATGGCATGTGTCTGTCCCCTCAAGGGTACTGAATATTGACAAAGACATTGTCCAACCCATAGTGCCTTTTTTAAAGCAATGCCAATCTGATAAACCTACCAATTTAATGAAACAAAGGAAACAATGAAGGTGTTACTGATCAATACTAGGAACCTAAACAAGAAACTCCCTCCCTACATGCCCTTCTCACCCTGGAAGACATCAACGTCTTTGTAGTGACTGAGACATGGTTTAAAACAGCAGAGAGCACTCGGCTGTGCAGGGCTATGCCTTCCACAAGTTTACATCAGCTACTGCTTAGGAGGGTCCCTATCTCTCTTCAAACGCAATTTGGATCAATGGGTGAGGAATCACAAATTTACACCTGGGGTAATGCCTATGTCCCTTATAGACAGGGGCAATCTGTAAGATACTCAATGCACAGGCACAAATTCATGCCATCCTGTTGACCACAGAGGCCGTATATTGGGTAAAATCAGGTTATATTGGCTAGGCTTGTAAGGGTTCTTAAGCCGTTAGCCTAGTAATCTTCTGTGAACCTACAGTATGAACCTATAAGGCAAGAGAAGATAGAGTTTGGATGAGATGTAAGTTAGAAGGTGTTAGGAGGAGAACAGATGTAGATAGATAGGGATAGTTAGCAGGTCAAAACAGCTTCACCGGTAAATAAAGGCTTGGAGATGTACTGGTAAATGTTTGCAGCTATAGATCAAGGTTTAAATGACTGTTATTATTTTAAAGCAGTGGCTGGCAGCTCTGTTGTAAAGGAGTCAGTTAATGTAGTTTTATATGTGCTGTTTGTGGAATTATTACTGATATTGGACAGAAGCAAGTGCAAGAGATTAGGTCCAATAGTACAGATGGTATGTTTGTGCTAGTTAGGGCAGTGGCATAGGTCCAATAGTACAGACGGTATGTTTGTACTAGTTAGGGCAGTGGCATATGTCCAATAGTACAGACGGTATGTTTGTACTAGTTAGGGCAGTGGCATATGTCCAATAGTACAGACGGTATGTTTGTACTAGTTAGGGCAGTGGCATAGGTCCAATAGTACAGACGGTATGGTTTGTGCTAGTTAGGGCAGTGGCATAGGTCCAATAGTACAGACGGTATGTTTGTACTAGTTAGGGCAGTGGCATAGGTCCAATAGTACAGACGGTATGTTTGTACTAGTTAGGGCAGTGGCATATGTCCAATAGTACAGACGGTATGTTTGTACTAGTTAGGGCAGTGGCATATGTCCAATAGTACAGACGGTATGTTTGTACTAGTTAGGGCAGTGGCATATGTCCAATAGTACAGACGGTATGGTTTGTACTAGTTAGGGCAGTGGCATATGTCCAATAGTACAGACGGTATGTTTGTACTAGTTAGGGCAGTGGCATATGTCCAATAGTACAGACGGTATGTTTGTACTAGTTAGGGCAGTGGCACACCTGGTATGGAGTGGGACATGCCAGCTTTGGATTGCAGTTGGTATGATGTGTTCCCTAGAGCTAGCCTGTGGCTGTGGGGGAGGGGTGCATCAATGTACAATGTCATGTGGATAAGGCTAAAGGAGAAGGGTTGCACATTCTTTTGCAGGTAACCGGTTAGCATTGCAGAGTGCAAATCAATTATGTTCTATTTGAGGCAAAAGTGAAATATTTAATCTTGCCCTGCTTGTTACAACATCTTCTCCTGGATTAGATATCATATGAACAATTAAAACTTACCCTGTTTGTTACAACATCTGCTCCCGAACAACACACCATATTTGCAATAGGGAACCAGTGATTATAGTGGAATGCCTTTTACATTCATACTTACACCTTATTTTAAATGACTAATTCTTCTGAATTCACCATGACCTTAGAATTGGGTGAAATGAAACTGGTTAATTGATCATTTTGATTGCCTTTGTGATATCAGGTTCACCCTAATTCCTGCTGAATATTTAAATGGCTTTTTGTATTAGTTAATATAGCAATAACCCACGCCTGGATGTGGGTAAAGCTGGATTTACCCACGGTTGGCGTGGTTTGGTCACGAGGGCGAAGCCCGAGTGGCCAAACAAAGCCAACCGTGGGAAAATCCAGCATTACCCACACCCAGAAGTGGGTTATTGTTATTATACAAATACATTATTTAAGAAAAAAAATAATTACTTTTCTTAAATAATGGCATTGTATAATGCCTCCTTGCTGCCCTTCCGCAGCTGTCTGGTATTCTGCGGCAGTTCTGATGTACTGCGCATGCATATGCCTACGCAGTACATCAGAGCTGTGGGCAAAAGCAACAGAGAAAGCAAGATCTCCATTGCTTTTTACTGTTTCGCTATGTTAAATGGGTTTAACATAGCGAGACAGCTCAGTTGCTTATTTTAAAGCTGTCTCGCTATGTTAAACCCATTTAAAATAGTGAGACAGTTTTGAAAAAAGCAATGGAGAAAGCAAGATCTCCGTTGCCTTTTACAAACTGTTTTGCTATGTTAAATGGGTTTAACATAGCGAGACAGCTTTAAAATAAGCAACGGAGATCTCTGTTGCCAATTTTAAAGCTGTCTCGCTATGTTAAACCCATTTAACATAGTGAGACAGGTTTAAAAAAAAAAGCAACAGAGAAAGCAAGATCTCCGTTGCTTTTTTTAAAGCTGTCTCGCTATATTAAACTCCTTTAACATAGCGAGACAGTGTGTAAATAGCAACGGAGATCTCCGTTGCTTTTTTTAAACTGGTCTCGCTATGTTAAACTCCTTTAACATAGCAAGACAGTGTTTTAAAAAAGACTTATACTAATGGAAAAGGTCCGGGCGACCGGACCTTTTTCCATTAGTATAAGTCGATTTACAATGTGCATGCTGACCGCCGACCAATCAGCGTGCACGTTTTGGAATATTAATGGGGGGGGAGTCATGGTATAATTAGTTATTTACTATTATACAATGACCCCCCTATTAATATTCTAAAACGTGCACGCTGATTGGTCAGCGTGCACGTTGTAAATCAGAGTTATACTAATGGAAAAAGGTCTGGTCGCCCGGACTTTTTCCATTAGTATAACTCTTTTTTTGAAGTAACGGAGAATGCAAGATCTCCGTTGCTTTTTACACACTGTCTCGCTATGTTAAATGAGTTTAACATAGCGAGACAGCTTTAAAAAGAGTAACGGAGATCTTTCTATCTCCGTTGCTTTTTTTAAAGGTGTCTCGCTATGTTAAATGGGTTTAACATAGCGAGACAGCTTTAAAAACAGCAAAGGAGATTCTCTGTTGCTTTTTTTAAAGCTGTCTCGCTATGTTAAACTCCTTTAACATGGCGAGACAGTCAGCAAAAAGCAACGGAGATCTTGCTTTCTCCATTGCTTTTGCCCACAGCTCTGATGTACTGCATAAGCATATGCATGCACAGTACATCAGAACTGCCGCAGAATACTAGACAGCTGCGGAAGGGCAGCAAGGAGGCATCATACAATGCCATTATTTAAGAAAAGTAATTATTTTTTTTCTTAAATAATGTCATTGTATAATAGCAATAACCCACTTTTGGGTGTGGGTAATGCTGGATTTACCCACGGTTGCCTTTGTTTGGCCACTCGGGCTTCGCCCTCGTGACCAAACCACACCAACCGTGGGTAAATCCAGCATTAGCCACACCCAGGCGTGGGTTATTGCTATAGTAAAATACTAAGTAATGACATTCAACAGAAAGTGCTGAAAAGAGAGAAATGACCAGTCCATCCCCTCTCTTACAAGTATAAAATAGAACATGGCTGGATGGGATTTGTACCAAGGTACAGAGTTTAAAAAGTGATGGGATTTGCTCAGGTTTGTAATTTGAAGGATAATATATTCACAACAATCTGACAGGCATGTCTAAATGATCTCCAGAAATGATTATTAAAATGAGCATAACAATTAAAAACAATTCAATAATGAACAGGGTTTTTGTTTTAATCAAAGCAGTGTGTCCAAAATAGACACTCATCAGTTGTCAATTATCTGTAAGCCCACACATGAAGTTTTATTAAACACAACAGAAACTCATCCTCATATTTTTGTTAATGCATATTTAAATGCAAGTAAAAATAGTAATGCACTACAATCAGTACTAGATTCACAGCCTTAATTATTCATAGTTTTTAGCTATTTTAGGTAAAAAGGAATGTGGTTTGACAGTCCACTGCATTATGTACAGACTGTGTGGTAGAATCTGTTTGCTGACTTTCTTTCTTTAGTTATTCGAGTTATTACTTCTGAGATACAAAACTTTCTCGTGTATATCGTAATGTATTTCATGCTGTGATCTTCTAGAAATTATTTCTCCAGTACCTATTACATTGTTCTGAGGGAAGGTTTAACACTTTCTGGTAATATTTTATTTGATTAGACTGCAGATTAAATGTGTTAAACGCAGTGCAGAACTGTAGCTCATCTACTAAAGGGCTTTTCTTTTTTCCTAAACAAACCCTCATGTGGGACTTTTTTTTTCACTTTTTGATCCTTGCCTTACAGAGCAGCTTTTTCTTTTTATTTTTTAATAATGAAGGAAATCATTAATGAAGGGTGGGGGAGTTCAGAGAATGCGATGATCACCATAGTTAATTCTGTCCCTCAGTATATTTTTCTTTGTTCTCATGCAAAATGTTATTTCTCTTCATCAGTTCCATTTCTTTCAGTAATTCCTCCAGTCTGCTATCTGACAGATTCAAGGATCACAGAGGGAACCCTACTATTTTAAGAGATGTAGTTTTTCTTTTTAAAATCAGGAAGAGTTAGTTTTCCAATGTATGCATTTTCTTCAAATACGTTTAGTACCAGACTCCGTACTAAGGTCTGAGATTATTTTCTCCACTCTGTGCTCATTAGATTTTGCTTTGTACTGTTGTCTTCCTAATCAATGTCCTCAGTGAGGGGTCTACACCTGAAAATCCAGCTGTATAGCTAAGTTTTGATGATAGCCACCTCATAGAGAATTGCTCAGCACTGATTTTGTCCATCAGACAAACTCTGAGTCGGGAGAAGAAAGAATCTCTTCAGTACTCTCCAGTTAAATTATTAATGGGCGATTGTCACTGCTCCACTTTTGTTCACTGCTGTAATTGGTTCTAAGGCTATTTCCCACTTTCATGACCTCTCCCCCCATACATACTCTTACATTCATTAAGTATGTTTCACCAAAGAGACACTGCCATGAGCTAAGAGGTCGATAGGTACTTATGGAGGCCAGAGAAATGCAAGGAAAATCAGGTACGTTATGCAAAACTAAAGAAATGTCTCGCTCATACCTCTTAACTGTCCAGAGTTCACGTTTGTTTTTATTCAAAAAAAAAAAAAAAAAAAGGAGAAACGGATATCTTCCTTTCTCCGTTGCTTGCTTTCCAAAGCATTGACGTACTGCGTAAGTGTGGGAATGTAAGTCTCGTATACATGCACAGTATATCAACAAAGTATAAGAATGCAGAAACAATGTGGAAGAATACCATGGCACCATTATACAAAGACATTATTTAAGAAACGTAAGTAATTTTTTAAATAATGTCATTGTAGAAGAGCTAAAACTGATTTCTGGGTGTGGTATATCGAAAGTGCACCCGTTGTTGCCTTTGTTTAATCACTCAGGCTTCACACTAGTGATTAAACCACACCAACCGTGGGGAAATCTTCAGTGTAGCACACCCATTTGTTGGCTATTGCCATATTATGCAATGGTAGTTTGTTAACATTCAAAAACTCGCATGCTGCTTGATCAGCCAAACCAGCATGCTTGCTGTAAATAGAGCATATACCAATAGAAAAAAGGTCCGGTCACCCGAACTTTCTTTTATTAATACATGGTAAGGCTTTGCAGTTTTCTTGAACTAGATGTTGAGAGGTATATACAGAGGGCAGAGAAAATGCAAGGAAAATCAGGTACAAAATACAAAATTAAAGAAATATACCCGATTTTCCTTGCATTTTTGACCTGTCTGTCTCTCATACATATAAACTGTCTGTATTTCACAGTTTGCAATGGAGACCTTCATTCTGTTGCTTGCTTTCCAAAGCACCAAAGCACTGATGTACTGTATAAATGTGGGAACGTAAGTCCTATATGCATGCTCAGTACATCATCAAAGCGACAGACTATGGAAACAATGTGGATGAACACCACAGCGCTGTTATACAAAGGCATTATTTAAGAAAAGTAATTAAATTCTCTCTTAAATAATGTCATTGTATAATAGCAATAACCAACTCCTGGGTGTGATATATTGAAGATTTACCCACGGTTGCCTTTGTTTAATTACTCGGGCTTCACCCTTTTGATTAAACCACACCAGCTGTGGGTAAATCTTCAATATACCACTCCCAGTCATCAGTTATTGCTATAGCATAAGATAAAAGAATAATTATTTTAACATTTAATGACGTTATTTATATCCAAGCACTACTAAATGATTCTAAAAAATGAAGAGTGTAATAACACACAATTTTAAATAAATTTGGCACAGATCCAAACTATTTCACCACAATTTTTTTAAGAATTTATTGTTTTGAAATATTAACATTCTGACTATAGAATCCTATTTTAAAGTCATGAAAAAGTGCATTTTCCAAAAGGATTTTATAATGCTGGCCATTACCTAGCGAACTTTTTGTCAGCTAAGGTATATCACAGTATTAGCTCTTGATGCAATGCGGCGGGCTGGGGAAAGCTGGTGCACACAATCTTTTCTGACTTCTAGTTTATTAATATTTCTTCTTCGGCATGTAGCGGTGTGCAGTGCATGTTATGAAATGTCATCTGTCTTCATTACAGCCACCAAATAGGCCCTGGCAGTTTACACTGCAAAGCTAATCAATATTCCCATGAGCCTTTCCTGAGCTGCTTGTCCTGTGGTATCAGGTTTACCTTAAATCTGTGTCTGGGGAAGATGCATTATTATTTAATGTGATGAATTCCTATCGCCAATCCTTGCACAAAGAAACATTATTCAGTACACCACAGTTTTATGTTGTGCATGGAAACAAGGAAGGAAGGTTAATAAATTTACTAGCTTCATTAGCTCACATTGCAAGGCATATCAGCTGGATTAAGACTGCAATAAGGAATGAAGAAGTTAGTTAGAGTTCAAGCTGTCATGTTGGTTTGACTTAAGATCGAATGAGGCACAAAACAAAACATATTTTAGGCTCAAAACAAGTTGGGGATAGCTGACACACTCCTGCAAAATCCTTTTATTATAGTTTTATTAGGGAAAAAAGGGCTTTTCACTCTGCTTTCATGCTATGCAGTATCCAAAACTTTGTTGGCGCATCTGAAATGGTATACAGAAAGGTCTGAGTTGAAATTAATAATGCTTAATATGAAAAGAGCAAAAATATAAGGATGATCACTTGCTGCACATTCTGATTTGTTATATAATATTTCTACATTGTTACTTACTTTAACAACTGAAAATGGCAGCATTTTTCAGGTTTTCATCAAAAGGTTGCAGCTGCAAATTAAGAATTAGTTACAAACTGTCCGTGAAGACTGCATACACTCAGATGTTACATATGTATACAGGTTCATTGTTTATCACAAAACAGATTGCAATGAGATTTATGAATAATGTGTTATGCTTTTAAAGCATTTTAAATAAAATATACATTTTCCTTCTATGAGTTAGATATTCTAAACAAGTCTATGCATAGTTTTTCACAAGAGACAGAATGATGCAGAGTCACATGACCAATGAGATCAGTAATTTAAATATACATTCAATGGCATTCATTATAACTCTGCACAGTATGGTTATTGAAGTACTTTTGTTATTTTTTTCTCTGCCACCGCTGACTTCAGGCTTCCTAAGCATAACTGCTGTAACTCTCCTCCTAACACTCATGACAGCAGCTTGGCATGACCTACTCTGGGAGGATCTCCTTTACAGGACAACCCTGCACATGAGAGGCCGTGGCCATCATGTGTAGGTTCTACTGGGTACAAACAGCCATGCAGGTGAGGAGCCATTTTACTAACCCTCAGTCATCATATGCAGGTTTTACTAGGTACAAACAGCCATGCAGATGAGGAGCCATCTTACTAAGACACACAGTGCGCTTTTGTCTTTAGCCCTACCTTGTACTGCCATAGTCAGATGACATCACCATTGGGGGAAGCATGCAATGCTGTTGTGAGAGAAATACCCCCCACCTCAGTAGAGATGAACCCCTTAAATATCTATCCCTCTATTGTCTAGTACTCGGCTAATGGTACAGTTATAGTATCACTCCAATTTCATGTCCCATGAAGCCCCATCCCTTCCCCAGTAGAAGATGAGATCAGGCTAAACATTCCCAGTAGAAGATGAGATCAGGCTATGCCTTATCATTCTTCTTTCCCTAACACCACTTTTAGCATGTCTCTGAGTCACTAATCCATCTCAGGCCTTGGCCACAGTCAGTGCTTTATCCTGCTGTGCCTTCAGGGCTGCCTGAAGTATGTCATACATTAGCTAACAACCAAATAATTTTATAATCTCAGATAGCATCTAAGTCAGATACTGCATCTACTATTCATATGGACCCTGCAAACCATCCATGTATGCTCACAAATTCTATCTGACACATGTAGTGACTCCATGAACAGCTAACACTATCTACAGAGTTACTAGGCAAGTAGAGGAATGGATGTAAGCTGCCAGGCCTTTCTTCTGCATCATGCACGCACATCAAATGAACACATAAGGAGAACTTAGAGCCACCTGTCAGCCTACCATGACACAAGTGGCATAGTAGGTAGTATTATCTCCTCCTACCAGCAACAGGTGTTCTGGTTCAGTTCCTGACTGGAATGCCTTCTCTGTGGAATCCTCCCTGTGTTTATGTGAGTTTTCTCTGGAGACACTGTTTTCCACATACTTCCCAAAGTCCTAATAAACAGACAAAGAGTAATCCAAGATGAGTCCACTCCGTTCTGAAGATGGAAGAGTGCTGCAGGAAATAGTGATGTATCTGAAATACAAACTAGAGCTCAGCAGCTAGCAGTATAACTCTCATCAGCATGACTTCCACACTACATGCAGTCCTGAGCTGCTGTCCTTCTCAAATAATGTTAAACAGAGAGGTTGTTAAGGTGATGCTGACAAGATTCAGTAAGTATGCTGATGTGTTGTGCATGCATAACCATCTTGAGAAGCATGAATCTCAATGCCCCAGCGAGTTTTACCTATACACTTGTCATTATCAGATAGCATCCCTTCCCCCTACCAATGACTAATATAGGCACAGATGGCTAATTGGTATTTCTAGTCAATTATTCAGACACAATGAAAAGCCAATAACCAGATGTCTGAGATTTCTATGCATAACAACTGTCCTAAGTAAATGTTTTGCATGAAGCATGAAAGATGAAACATAGTTTATTATATAATAACTGTACATGTATTTGGAAATAAATCATTTCTTTTGTAAATGCCCACTTCCTTTGAGGTATGTTGCGTTCCTTTTTCAGCAAGAGCATGCAAAGTAAATTTACAGCTTATTGTGCAGAATACAAAACAACTGAAATGAATGACAGCACCTGTGTTCCCCAATCCAATGCTCTAGGCTTTAATGAATCACTATTCCTCCACCCATCAGAAGAAACAACATGCATGCCTCTAGATACACTGCTTAGCCATGACACAGCCTCTGGGGGGGGGCGTCATGTGATAGCAAGAGCAGTTGGTTATTAGCATACACTGCAAGTTAGCCATGACACAGCCTCTGAGGGGGGGGGTCATATGATAGCAAGAGCAGTTGGTTATTAGCATACACTGCTTAGCCATGACACAGCCTCTGGGGGGGGGGTCATGTGATAGCAAGAGCAGTTGGTTATTAGCATACACTGCTGAGCCATGACACAGCCTCTGGGGGGGGGTCATGTGATAGCAAGAGCAGTTGGTTATTAGCATACACTGCTTAGCCATGACACAGCCTCTGGGGGGGGGTCATGTGATAGCAAGAGCAGTTGGTTATTAGCATACACTGCTTAGCGATGACACAGCCTCTGGGGGGGGGGGTCATGTGAGAGCAAGAGCAGTTGGTTATTAGCATACTCTCCACTAGAACAGAGTCTGTTTTCACTGCAAGAACTGAAATCTACCTAGAAGTGCTTTGCTTGCAGTATACATCTTTTCTGAAATTACATTTGGAATTGGCAGCCCAACTATCCCCCAATACGCACCAATATGCTGTTTAGCACCCACTGGGCTTTGTTCTGGTTTGTATTTTGTTTAGTAGTAAAATATCCAAACCATACAACTTTGCACAGATAAGGAACCTTTGACACAACTCTACTTAGACCCCCACCTACATAACTTAGCCTACAGAAGTTTACCTCAAGTATATTTCGTTTACTTCATATCATATAAACCATGAGCAAGAAATAGTGCCAGTTTTGCATGTATTCCCTGTTGCTGTTAGTACATATATTTGACCAGCACCGTATGTTTGCCTAACCTGTTCTTATTTAATGAAAGTGATTCCCTGAGCAGCAGAAGACATTTGTTTGACGATGTTATCACTATTCCAAGCAACAAGTGCTGGTCTCGGTCTGTTATATCAAGGATGCTGTAACTTTACTGCATGCTTTTATTTTTACATGTTTTTCTATCAGGAGATTCCTCAGACGGTGTAATTTAAATAGAGCGTGGTCTTAGTTAATGTTATTAGTAGGATTATGATTTTCCATTAATATTCTGCAAGCCACAGAAAATACCCCTGGCTCTGCTAGTTTCAGGGTATAGGTTTTGACTCTCATGGTCCATAAACATTTAGTAATGTATTGGGTAAATCTCTGAATGTGCAGAGTTCTGTCTTTTATCCTCTTCTGACATGATATCTAGAGGAAAATTATATATTCCAGCTTATATGTTAAGGTCTTACAATTCAAAAGCAATACAGAAATTTGTCAGATGTTTATAAGTCTAAAAACTGCATGTAATTATCCTCAATACCTCACTGCATATCTTATGTATATGCTCTACAGAACAGAACATTTTATGTGCAATAATAATAATAACATTAATTAAACCTGTCTTATTCCTTACAGCAGTCTTTACTCCTTCTCTGCCGACCCTGACAAAACCAGTCCCAACTAATACACTGCACAGACTGCATAGGAACTATCACTGTCCAGCGACTAACACCCAAGCCTGAAATGTATTCTTGAAAGGACTATTAGTGTGCAGTCAAAGTAGGTATGTATGTGTAATCCAGTAAAGTTAACATAAGCTAAGACACTTACAGCATGAAGAATCAGACTATAGGGACATCTGAATTTCCATGTATATTCATCTGAAGTAGGTATGTATATGGTACATTCTCTGTACTAGAGGATGAGGCTCCGCAGAACCCCCAAATACACCTATACCAATGGTGTATACTATAGCCCACAATGATGGGCAGTTTAGTAGGTTTTTGTATGCTCCAAAATAACTGCCAGTACATAGATTGTCATCACCCCCACCCGACTGCCACTGTAACAGGACAAACGTTTTTCTTTGCTTTCACTTTCTGACTACTTCCTCTCCTTTGCTTCCTTTACTACAGCGTCTTACAGCTAACTCTCTAAATACTTACCCGCACATGTAAATCTCTGCTTACTTTTCCTGGGCTTGTCTACTGTTCCCTGTAATTCTCCTTTCCCCCTCTGAGCTTCTACTTTACCCTGTTCAAGTCATACAGTTAACTATATTTAGAAACCTTCTTACTATTTGCCATAGCCAAAGCTTACTGATTATTTTTCTTAACACTGTTACTTTGCTGACTCACGGGTTGGGCCTTACTCCGTTCTATGCTCGGGCTCACTCTGCTCCCCTACCAAACCCCCAGTTCCCACCTATCCCCTCCTACTTTGCATTTAAAATATCCTAACCCCATCCCTACATTTCCTCCAAACTATCTCTGCATCTAAACCATCAGAACATAACCAAATAGCAGTTACCCTTCAGTTAACATCTCCGACTCATTGACATACAATGCTGTACTCAACTCTTCCTTTCAGAAGTTATACTGCTGTAGCTAGAATTACATTTGCCCAGTAACATTTTACACTGCAAACTAATATCTTCAGCAAAATCTAGCTAACATATTATAAAAAAAATGTCTCTGACTCAAACCCTTCTAGTGTGCACCCTTGGCACATTATCACTCTTTACCAACTACTATACCTCTCAAATAAATGTAATTAATAGTCATACAAACCTATATTCACTACACCAACAGTTACCCAGGCTATCAATCACCACAACACCCACACTGTACCAGCAAACCTTCCTAGATTTTTTTTCAGTTATAGGTATCTTAAGTCTAAGTATGTTAACATATGAAATCTAATAAAACTAAAGTGCAAATGCATTTGGCTACATACTTTCCTTCATAAAATTTCCAGCCAATAAATTAGGGAGAAATTCACTGAAACCCTGGTCCCACACAACAGCAAAACCCCACATTAAGTATCCTTATCTACATCACCATATCTGTCTCATGATATCAAGAATCCCACCTTCCAGCAATGTTTCCAGATGGCCTCCTGGACACAAGTCATCTACTGGGGCCCAGGTTTCCCATATCATCCTATAGCTAGTGATCATGGAAGCTCCCCAGTACATATTTTGACAGTGATCTGTGCAGCTCCCTTATTCATACAATACACCTAGTGCTGTTTAGAGTACATAAACATCCCCGGTTTCTCTTCCTGGTCTTCTACCAGCTTGTCCTACCCCTTCTCCAACAGTGACCCAGGCAGTGTGGTACATTGCAAAGGTCATGAGAATCACAACCTCACCACTCTAATGAGGTGCAGAATGACTCTAGTCAGGAACTGTACCTCAGAGGCATGTGAAGAGTGGCTAGTTTGGTGAAATATGCTCCGACCCTAACCCTGCCTTCTGGACCCTGCTCCTTTTATCCCACCACTTGGTTGTATCACCATGACACAGCCCATTTCTTGTAAACAACAGCCAAGGACTTTCAACATGGAATGAACTATAAAACAAGATGAACTTAGAACATGTATTCATGAATACAGAAAGCAGAATTCAAATAATATGTTATGAATTTATTTTTTGATTCAGTACTGTTGAGCAGGCATGTCCAGCTGATCATAGCCTATTTTCAGGAGGACCTTATAAATCTTTTCAGTAAATATAGATGAGTAGAAGAATAGGATTACAGGTGGTACAGTACTGCAACTGTTTTTAGGTAATCAGTAAAGATAATAACTAGGTACATGCAACTGCAGTTAATCATGAATAAGACTATAAAATCAGTCTTAATGAGCTCTAGTTTTAATGCATAGTATGGTCAATGCATTATCTAATGGTATTTCCAATAACCTGAAAGTTTATCCTTAACAAGTAAGCTAAAGTCATGCAGGATTTAATTTATGTATTTATTCTTATTTTATTGTATTTTATCCATCTGTCTATCCATCTATCCATCCTTTGTTGACTGAGTTTGCTCCATTAGGCCAACCAGTGGTTTCATTTCAGGTGTGTAATGACTAGTGCATCAATAGCTACCAGTCTTCATGGTCATTACATTCAGATACAAAGCAGCATTTTGGGGGCTGAGTTAGCTTTCTCTCATAAAAGCTATAGGGGTGGAATGTGTTACTGGTCCTTGTGGTAGTGCTAGGAAGTGAAAGCAGCCGAATGCTGGATATTAGACGCCGAGCTGTAGCCACTCATCATATTTTCATATTTCTGTGAGGTGTCTGTTTATTGCATACTTTACTCATGTTTGTAATAATTATTATTTATTTAATTTAATTTTTTCATGTACAGGATCCCTTACTGCAATGTATAATACTATTCATGGGATGCCATGCTAAGACCTGTTCTTTTAACTTCTCTGATTGCCAAATTGAGAACCAGTACTTCTGATTAACTTAGCTTACAGATTACTGCAAACTGGGTACTGTTGTCAAGACCTCCTCTGACTCCTGTACCCTTCAGAAAGAATGTACCCTAATTAATACCTGGTATACTGAAAATCTGCTCAAATTAAATATGAAAAGTGCAAACAACCCTTACCCTTGGTCGCCTTCTTCGAAACAGTCACCAAAGCCATGGATGAGGGCAAGCCAGTGCACACCACCTACCCTGACCTAGCCAAAGCCTTCAATACTATTCCCCACCTGGGCATAATAGATAAACTCTTCCAGCTAGGCATCAACCCATATGTTACCAGATGGGTAGCTAATTGGCTCACTGATAGAACCCACTCAGTCAAAATAGGGGAAGCCACCTCTAGTAGTAGACCCGTAATAAGTGGCGTACCCCAAGGATGTGTCTTGGAGCCTCTACTGTTTGGGATATACTTTTCTGAGGTGCAAGCCAAAACCAGTGGTCTGTGGCTGACCAATTTTGCAGATGACTGCAAGCTGAGCACTGTCATAAGTTCCCCTAGTGATGTGAACATTCTCAAAGAGGGCCTTAACCAAACTAATGACTGGTGCCAGAAGCATGGCCTCAAACTGAATGCCAAGAAATGCATCATTATCCTTTTGGGGAAAATGGTGTCCCCACTAATTATCACATTAATAACAGCGTACTAAGCATGCAATCAGTCGTGAGGGACTTGGGCACCCAGGTTGATAGCAACCTGACTTTTGACCACCATGTTGCCTCCATTGTGCAGAAGGCTTTCTACATGGCACACCTCATAAGTAAAGGTATTTCACCCAGGAGCAAGGCGATCATAACATCCCTGTACTCTTCCCTTATCAGACCCATTATCAAGTACAATGCCCCCTTCGGCATGTACTATGCCAAGCACATGCAGCAGTTGGAGAGACCACAGAGGTTCCTGACCAGGAAAATCCAGGGTCTCAAACATGTATCCTATATAGATAGGCTAAAAGCCCTGTCCCTCTACTCCATCTTGCACAGACTGCTCAGAGGTGACCTGTGTCTGGCATAGAAGGCCGTCTCAGACTCAGCCTTGATGGAGTTGCTGCATATCCGTAATTCCAGCTCCACTCACACAACCCCGCACGCAAGGTCTGAACCTGGTCTGTGACATTAATAGAACTTGTTGATGAGATAGATTTGTGTCCCAACGACTCCCCCCATCTGTGGAATAGACTTCCTCTCCATGTCAAGCAGAGTACTTCACTAGTCCTCTTTAAGAGGAACCAGGACGACTGGATGAGAAATGGAAATTATACCCCTGGGATCCCATCTGTGTCCCTGCTGGACAGGGAAAACAGATGCTGCCTTTGTGGGAACATGGGTAAAATTCTTGGCAAGGCTTATAAGGGCCTCCGGGCGAATAGCCTAGTATCGTCCTATGAACCTATGAATCTATGAACCCTGAATGTATATACCAAAAGTACTTAATGTATACTCTCAAAGTATACAATGATAAAACTGGCAAAATATATCAAGAGCAACGCAATGAAGGGCATAGATACCAACACAAAAATAAACTCAGATGTCCACAAACACGATACTCCAAGATATTGTAAAAACAGATTTAATTGAGTGCACAGAGGTTAGCTTCATCAGACCAATACTGAACGTTAAAAATTTAATTTAAATAGCCTAAAAGGCGGGAAATTTCATTTAAAATTTAAAGCAAAATCACTTCAACATTAAAACAACTATTGACTAACTCATGTTACTAACTCATATTACTAATAAAACTGTATGCTACAAAAATCTATACACATATGCATATAAGACAATACATAGCTGTACCAAATCACATCCCAAATTCGGTCATGTTATAGATTTTAGTAGTGATCATTCCTTCAAGTTTAGAATTTTGGAATCAATGCATGAATCTAGTAGAGGTGGTGATATACTGAATCTGACCGAATCCAGGGAAAGTGATTGGATTATTCGATTGAGGTCAGATATGCCTCCAGGTTTGAATGGAAAGGTTCCAATTAAACCTTATTTAAAGATGAGGCGCTTGAAAATCAGAAGTTGAGGGATTGTGCTATTCGTCCCATTGACATATTTACACAAATTTTATTTATTTTTAATATACATATTTTTTAGAGATTTAGATTTGATATGCAGCTTGTAGTATTGTCACATATGTTTTTGTATATGTTAGTACATAGCAGGGTTATCAGTGACAAGTACACATATACATTGTTTTTGCATATTATATTATATATATATCTATTTGTATAATTTTTGTATACTATTTACATTATATTGTATATATCTGTCTATGCATTGATTTGGGATGTGATTTGGTACAGCTATGTATTGTCTTATATGCATATGTGTATAGATTTTTGTAGCATACAGTTTTATTAGTAATATGAGTTAGTAACATGAGTTAGTCAATAGTTGTTTTAATGTTGAAGTGATTTTGCTTTAAATTTTAAATGAAATTTCCCGCCTTTTAGGCTATTTAAATTAAATTTTTAACGTTCAGTATTGGTCTGATGAAGCTAACCTCTGTGCACTCAATTAAATCTGTTTTTACAATATCTTGGAGTATTGTGTTTGTGGACATCTGAGTTTATTTTTGTGTTGGTATCTATGCCCTTCATTGCGTTGTTCTTGATATATTTCGTCAGTTTTATCGTTGTTTACATTTGTTGCATATCAAGAGCATTCACTCCTCTTGGATCCGTATTTTTGTTTGGATACTCTCAAAGTATAGTGTAAAAGTCCACTATTAAATGAAGATGTAGTCTGGGACCTGTTACCTGGGGTGATAATTCCATCTGTTTTGATCATCATGTGTCAAATGTAGTCAGAAAATTCTTCAACTTAGCATAAGTAATAGCTAAGGTTATATTATACAGATCTAAAGATGTCATTGTCTCTTTATGTTCAGCACTGATTAGACCAGTTACAAAGTACAATGCCTCCTTTTGGATGCACCTCCTTCAACACATCAAACTAGAGAAGCTCTGGAGATTGATAACTAAGACGTGTACTGGCTTAAAGACCCAGTGCAATCAAGACATTCTAGAAGCAGTCTCCCTTTACTCAGTATCTTACTGTATCTGTACCTCTCCTAAAATGCCATTAGAGACCATGTTGTGCTTGAGTGTCTATCTCTCCAAACATCTATTAGCAATGAATTATTAGAACCAGTGACCTCAATCAGCAGATAAACAGAATGCGATGGAGACATTGATTCCTAATACAGCACCTCCACCAGCTTTGGAATAAGCTACTTCTGTGGGTTAAGCAGTGGGATACACTGCCACCTTTCAAACTGAACCTGGATGGTTTGAGGGGTACTATCAAATTTTCCCTGGTCTAACTGGCCTAGCCTCTTTGAGAAAGATGGCGACACCTGAGGATGGTTGTTGGCAGGGCTTTGATGATCATGAAGCAAAGCTGCCTTGAAATTCCTATGAATCATGTAAATCTTATACAAATAATTTCATACAGAATGCTATTATATGAACTAATCCAAGTTTTTACTTTATGACCTTCTGAGGTGAAACAAAGCAGAGGCATGTCTTTTTGTTAGTACCCTGGTAAACATACAAAGGATTTTCAGTACAGGATCCTTGAATTTTTATCTGTTAGCTATCTGTATTAGTGTTATGATGTGTTGCTATTTAACAGAATTTAGTACAATTAGTAATAATACAATCAGATCTTTTTTAATGTTTCATGGCTGGATGCTTCCATATGGGCATACTGACTTCCTGCATGAATGCTTTCAAATGCAGAAGGGATATTATCAGGATGCAGTTTTAAGGTCTGAAGTTTATATTACTCATCTATGCAATTAATATGGTACAATGTGTCTTTCTGATGTTCAGCAAGGGCTCTTATTTGACTTAAGATACCTGCCAAAATAGTCACCTTCAAATGAAAGGCATATGCACCGAGAAAGCATTAGCTGCTACTTTGTAATGGGCTGGATAGTCAATTGAAGTATATCACACTATTGATCATTTTCTGATTCATCTTTCCCTAGGATATAATTTTGCACTGGGTTATAATTAACTTTGGCTTCTTAATTTATGCCACTTCATATATTTTTATGTTGTGGATACTACTGCAGTTTTGAGTTCTACTACATAATCAAGCAGATTTGGTTTTATTTTAAAGACAGCATTTTTCAAGCAAGGGTGGTGTGGCTAGGATTTAACTTCCCCTGACATGCATGTCCTTAGATGTAAATATATTAATTCTACTGGTGCAAAGGCAGAAATCCCATCCTGAGGGAGTTGTGGAAGGCTCTGAGCCCAACCCTCATACCACATGTAAACAAACAATGTTTTCTTATTTTTCCCCATTTGCTGTTGCAGGATTGAGATACTGGTAAGTGTCTACAAACTGGGTGTCCGTAAATGTATTTTTGGTCTGTACATATATGTATATATATTTCATCCTGGACTGATAACATAGAGGTTAAGGGACATGACTACCAACTGGCAGACTTGGGCTTGAAACATAGTTGGGGCACAGCTGGACAGCAGCAGTTTCTTTGTGGAAGAAGGGCCTAGCAAACTACTTCTGTAATATGCCATTTGAAACCTATGGGGCTTATCCATAGAGTTGCCATGTGTCGATTTTGACATCTAACTTATTTTATATATATATATATATATATATATATATATATATATATATATATATATATATTTAGAGCAGGCCATTTTATAAGATCAGATTTCCCTAACACATTTAAAATGTCTGCTTTGCAAGATTGCTTTAGAAGGAATTATTTCAGTTTATGTAAATGCTCATTCCTTACTGTATTCTGCACAACTGGAAGAATCTTCTGAGCTTGCAAGATGTCAATTACAGGATGTGCCCTATCTTATGAGAAAATACACTGTTTCATTGTGCAGACAGATGGCTTAGCTGCATACATTAGCAGGTCGACTGATACTTTTCATACTGAGATTTATATTCTAGTGAGCCATTCTCATAGACAAATAAAACAATGGCAGAGCTGTATGGCTGTGCAGATTCTATTTGTTTCTGTTATGCAAATGTCATATTCAACAACTGATATATTATACAGTTCTCTTATCACCAAGCAATCTGACCATGACAGCCTCCTTTAAAAAAGTAACATGTTGTCAGAAATCAATATAACTTCATTTTCAGTCGATGCTTAACCCAAACTGCATGCTCAGCGTAAACTCTCATAAATTCAGTAAGAAAAGAAATTTTAATGAAGGTGTATGTCTAACATTTGGAACACAGAAATTTCTCAGAGACGTTTGTTTGATGACTGATAATTTTGCTGTGCTTTGCCAGTGTGTTAGGAATGCTGACAGAATTCACAGCTAAGCAATCACTTTGTGTATGGATTCTGTCAGCATTTACTAACAAGGATCCTACATTTAACTTGTAGAGCTGCCATCTCTCAATGTATATTGCTGTTTTGGGTCAGCTCTGAATGGACTGTTATGTTACCTAGTTTGTGTCATCATTGTTGTTTTGTTTATTGGATCATTCTTCCTGAGTAGGTGAAATGGAAGCCTTGGTATATACATACTACATATAAGTACTATATACTCACACAAAATATTACCAAATTTCAGGGGCGACCTAGATGGAGTGCTGTGTGGTATAAGTGATTTTCTCAGAATGACATATTAGGCAAATGTAGACTTTGGGATTCAAACACAGGACTTTAGGATAAAAAGTGTTAGTAGCTCACAGCCTTTGTTCTCTGCTTTACACTGACAAGTACATATTTTGCCTGTACCCCAGGATAAGGGACTGGTAGGAAGGTGTTATGTTCGCATTAGGTCTAAATAATGTAATAAGATCTACAGTTACATTAACAAATAGTTGCAAAATATAACGGAAAAAAGAATGCAGCTTTATTTTTTTTGACTGGTGAGGTTATATTTCCAATAAACAGATCCACTATGCAGCACCTATTTAAGAAATGACAAAGGTGGAATAAAGATAGTTCTGTAACAGAAGAGAAAAAAATAAAGCTGTAATGGTAACAATTGCTACAAGCTCTCAAACTTTTAGCTGAAGAATTAGGGAAAAAATCCCCAAATCATTAAAGGGCAAAGGAAAACAAAAAAAGAAAAAATAGTTGGCCATCATCAGGAGATTGCCCTTTTCCCCACCATAGTGCAATCTTAGAGTTGGTATATTTAGTTAGGTAGGGTGTGGGGGGCACCCCCCACCTATGTGGGTATTAAATGTGTTTTTTGTGATGGTTGGTAGGTTGGCTGACTAATTTTTTCCTTTGGAAAAAAATTGCTAAAATGAGTGTTCAATGGATTAAGTTTGATAAATAACGTTTGACGAAGAGGTATTCAATAAATAATTCAGTTGACAAGGTGATATAGACCTGTGGGCATGTGTGTGTGTGTGTGTGTGTGTGTGTGTGTGTGTGTGTATGTCTGTATATATATATATATATATATATATATATATATATATATATATATATATGCCCGCGGTAGTGGTGCTGCGGTAGCGTTGTCGCCTCACAGCAAGACATTGTCGCGTTCGATTCTTAGCTAGAGCATCTTCTGTGTGGAGGCATGTGTGAATGGGCATGCCTTCGTTGAAGGTTGTGCATCAGGGCTGGTAAATCGGAACGTAAAAATCCACTACCAAACATTAACGGACAGTTCAGCTGTGGCGACCCCTAACCAGGATAAACCGAAAGAAACAACAACATATATATATATATATATATATATATATATATATATATACATATATATAGTATATACATATATATATATATATATATATATATATATATATATATATATATAGTTTATTTATTTATTGACATTTGATTACTGGGAAAATCCTATTGGATAGAAGACCATTTTAAGTGAAGGCCCAAAGAGAAAAGCTCCAAAGTATTACAAAAACATTTTACGAACAATACTTTTACAGTCTTCATAAATAATATAAAAACATCTACAGTTTAAATAACTATACCAAATTAGATATATTGTGAAAACATTGGTTAAGAATAGATAAAACTTATATGATAATGGTTAAAATTTAGATAAATTTGAACCATTTATAGAGAAATTAAAGGTAAGCTAGTGTAATGCAAACAAGAACTGCAATATGAGGTGAGAGAAAAAACAGGGTGATGGCATATCTACAAAGATAGATAGAACGGAGAAAATGACTGAACTAAGGAAGTGCGTGAAGACATAAGAGTAAGAAGGTGTAAGGTATGAATGGGTACTTGTTTATATATATATATATATATATATATATATATATATATATATATATATATATATATATATATATATAGATTATATATATATATATATATATATATATATATATATATATATACAAACCTTGGTGAACTCAAGAAAACTGCTGGCATAGCTGATCGATGTTTGAAAGTGCCAGTAGAAGTCAGATTGTGGTACTGTGAGGATCTGGGAAACATGTAGTATGATTTTCGGAGATGGTACATATAATTAGCAGAGGGTGTGGGGGAACACAGTCCCCCACATGGATTGTGCAGCCCTTGCAAAATTAAGTTTTTTTTTTTTTTTTTTTTAATCGGCTGCTGATCTACAAGTTGTGTGTGTGTGTGTGTATATATACATATATATATATATATATATATATATATATATATATATATATATATATATATATATATTAACTTCAACTGATCTTTCACTTCATCTGAACATATATGGTCTAAAAAAGTGATCCAATAACAGTTTATCTAATGTTATCTTTCAGTACAAATTAATACCTACAGCTCTTATACTAAGGCAAGTGTATCATGTTGTGATCAGCAATGGTAATTTTGTTATACATTTATAAGTAATATTACAGCTTATTTCTTACCCCCTCAACATCTCTGTAATGCCTGCTAACCCTTTCTTAAACCCTAACCCTGGTGCTGCCCCTAAACACATCCCTACACCTTTCTTTAGAAACCCCCTTTCCATAATACTACCATTACACAAGACAACTTGGACACACACACACACACACACACACACACACACACACACACACACACACACACACACACACACACACACACACAAAACAAACAAACAAAAAACACAAACTGTTTTGTAGGGGGAAGATTCCCTGCCCCCACAAATACCCATTGTAATCTCACATAGAAAACAAGCTAGTATATGTGATCAGCTGATTTTTGATGACATATACCTGTTCTTTATAGGACTTTATTATATATTCCCATTCTGTATAAAAGCTATCCAACCTGAATTTAAAGGCATCAGTTGTACTAGACTAGCTAATGCCATTTGGAAGAGTATTCTAAATTTGAACTATATGCTCTGCAAAACAGTTTATTTTTCATTTATTGTCAGACTTTCTACTAGTTTCCAGTCATATTGAATACATATAATTTGATGTTTTCTTTCAATGAACCTTGATTATTAAATAGATAGATATTATTAAGAAGGCAAATAAGCTACAATTAGAAATCTGTGAATTTTCCTACATAGTTTCTGTAGCTGAGTACTGTATGTATAAAGTAATCATCATCATCATCATCTTTCGGCGGTTCCCATTAGGGGACGCCACAGCGGATCATCTGTTTCCATTTTTTCCTGTCCTCTGCATCTTGCTTTGTCACACCAATCACCTGCATGTCCTCTCTCACCACATCCATAAACCTTATCTTAGGCCTTCCTCTTTTCCTGTTACCTGGTAGCTTCATCCTTAGCATCTTTTTCCCAATATACTCAGCATCCCTCCTCAGCACATGTCCAAACCAACGCAATCTTGCTTCTCTGGCTTTGTCTCCAAACCTTTCAACCTGGGCTGACCCTCTAAGATACTTATTCCTAATTATGTCCACCCTTGTCTCACCCAGTGCAAATCTTAACATCTTTAACTCTGCCACATCTAGCTCTAACTCCTGCCTTTTTGTTAATGCCACTGTCGCCATCCCATATAACATAGCTGGTCTCACTACCCTCCTGTAGACCTTCCCTTTCACTCTTACTGGTACCTGTCTGTCACAAATCACTCCTGACACTCTTCTCCACCCAGTCCATCCTGCCAGTACTCTCTTCTTCACCTCTTTTCCACACTCACCATTACTCTGAACTGTTGATCCCAAATATAAAGTAATCAAAATACCCAAATTAATAAATGGAAAATATATCATAATCTTATACACGTTACATAGATTCAACAATTTATAAACGTTTGAATTATTATCTTATACACATTATACATCTTCAATAATTTTTAAACTTTTGCATGTTAATTTCACCATTTTCCACCACAGTCTATTAATTTGGTAAATTTTTGTCAAAATATAACTTTTCTTCAGTAATGTGTTTGAAATATTTAAATTAAATGTCAGTCATACAGAAAGAAAAGTACTTCTAAAGCAGGATGTAATATAATACCTGTAAACCCAATTTTTGCCTCGATTACTATCCTATGATAACTCCATTGCGAGGCTTCAAAAGCAGCTTCCCATTCATGATGTGTTGCCTGCTGGATTTAAAAGTTAATTCCATTAAACAACTGAAGCACACTATAGAGTTAAAACAATTCTTTACTAATTTTCACTTACTATTGAAAATCCTTACATTAGGCAGCCATCTCTTGTCAGTGCTTACTTAAACAATACTTGTGCAGTAAAAACACCACTGCCTCTCTTCCTATCTGGATTGCTTATGTTACCAACATATAAACAACTAGATCCCTTAAACACCCCCTTGAATATAATGTTAGCCTATTTCACTGAATTCATAAGATGACTGATCATTAAAGGGATCAATGGCCAGTACACTTGTGATCCTTAAACCCTGTAAACGGCACCCCAATATAGATGAGCCTCCTCAGGTAACTTCTCAAGTTTTCCACATAAAATGTAATCAGAGTTTTTCTCGTGTGTTACTTAAATTTACCCCATAAATAATTTCTCATTTTTTACCATTAGCCATTCCTAAATTATTTGACTCTTTTGTATAGATGCACTTTCTGAGATCTACAGCAATAGCCAAGTAAAAGGAAAGTCTACTGATACATAATCATACATAAAATAATTTAACTGCCTTCTCACTGAAAAGAAGCAGTGCATAGCATGGGTCTATATTATATCATCGAACGCTTACAAAAGTGAACGATGATTAATCAACCGCATGTAAGCAAAAGCTTACAATGTCGAAACCTCAGAACAGTGATTTTAATCCAAGGGAAAAAAAAATCACTGTTCCAAAAAAAAAAAAATTTTAAACTTTACATGAAGTGGGGGGCTTTACCCCCTACACCCCCCCCCGACATGGAGGGCTGTGCCCCCCCACACCCCTACTTAAATATACCAACTCCAAGATCTCACTACAGTGCCAAAAATGGCAAAGTAATGGAAGCAGCCAAGCGAATTCTTTCCCAGGGAAAGAATTCGCTTAGAAGCCACTTCGTTATTTTGCCTTTTCGTTCTTTTACATTTGATCAAGACACATTCGACAAAATGCATCTGCGATCACATAATAGGAACCCCATAGCATAACCATTCTCATATTTCATCATACATAACAAACCCACTGTATAGTTTGGCTTAGTTTAATCCATAATTACAAGCACCATAACTACCTTTTGCCATGCCTGTGTTTATAATCACCAAATCTATCAGCTACAGGGATCTCAACTTGTTGCCAAGTCAACTACAGTGCTATTAATTTTTACTGAAGAAGTCCCTAAAGTTCCATCTTATAAAGATGGAAACTATTCATACTTTAATAATGTACAGAAAGATTTACATTTCATATATGCATTTCCCTGAAAACCAGATGTAAAACCCACATTTCATAAAATTTAAATAAAATATCATATCTTAGCTGACCATTCAGCAGTGTTATAACTTTTCAACATATCCAGAGACATCATATCATTTAAGGACCTCCTTTCCAGTCCAATCAGCCGTGCAAAAAAAAAAATGTACACCCTTTTGCAATAATCATTTACATTTCACCAAAGTCATCAAATCCATATATCATCCTTTTTGCCCATTAACAGCTGAACAAATTGCAACCTTGAATATTGAAGGCATTTTTTAAATAATGGCATTGTCATCTAGGTCACCTTCACCAGCAGAGGTAGGAGCCTGGCTCTTCTGAAAAATATAATATGCAAATAAAGTCAGAACCCATGATCACTCTTCTTAACTGTTTCCAGTCATCAATATGAAAATAAAAGACCCTAAAAAATATTTTGACTTATACGAAGAGATAAACCATTTTATCATAACAGTAATCAAACAAGATGACCTAAAAACAACCTTGCAGCTAATATATTCACTAGAAAATATATTTCAGTCAATAGCTTTAAGTTGACATGAATTGCTACAGAAATGGAAAATGGTTATAGATGTCCATGGAGACAAGGTGGGGGAGCCAGTAAGTGGGAATGACAAAATGCCAGCAGTAAGTTACCTTGAGACAACAAGGGTACCAAACTACCACACGAGGTTATATCCTATCTTAGTGAATTGGAAAGAGTCCATGGCTAAGAGAGACACAGCCCCTGACCTAACCATTGTGAAGCCTGCAAAAGTTACAGAGGAGCACTACTTGCTTGATCAGTCTACCCCAGTCAGAGCTTTAGGAGGGACCCCATTATAAATGCCTTTGACTAGGGTTCACCTTGACTGGGAGGGTGGAAAAGGAAGCCAACAAGTCTGGGTGTTTGAGGATATCCCTGCAGATGTCCTGATAGGGAATGATTTTGATAATGCAGTACTATGTGTGCATGCAGTTACATGCAGTCAAGCTTGAGACAAGCATGGGTCTGATAGCCTGTGAGAGACCCAGAGAGACTGCACACTTACAGCCAAGACATGTGAAGTGGTTACTTCAGGGAGGGAGCTACCCTGTAGCAGTGAGACTGAAGGTGAGCCACAGCTGCTTGTGGGTACTGATGTTCCCTTGGACAGAGTGACTGCAAGGGCAGAGGTAAGTAGTAATAGTACTCAGGCTGACAGTGAGGGACCACTGTCAGATGATACCAGACTTCCTGTGGAAGGGGAGCTGGGAAAGGTAACTAAGAGAGAGATGAGACAGGCTCAGCTCTCAGACCCTACCTTACAAGGCCTGAGGGAGGTATCTAGTGAGGCACCTGATTTTCAAGTGAAAGGGAAATCTGCATACTGGGACAAAGGGTTACTGTATAGAGAGTGGACCCCTGAGGAAAGGCTAGAGGGTGAGAGAATAGAGCAGTTGGTAGTGCCCAGAGCCTACCATCTGGCACTTCTAGCCATACCCCATGATATTCCCTTTGCAGGTCATATGGGCATAACATGTACATAAAGATGTATTATGAATAACTTCTATTGGCCTGGGATTTCCAGAGATGTAGCAGGGTACTGCAGGGCCTGTGAGCAGTGCCAGAAGGTAGACAAGGGAGGAGACAAGGTGAAAGCTCTTTTGATGCCTTTGTCTGTGATTGAGGAGCCATTTCAGGGGGTAGCTATGGATGTTGTGGGGCCTCTGAGTACCCCAAGTTCCACAGGGAAAATGTATTTCCTAGTGGTAGTATATTATTCTATCAGATACCCTGAGGCAGTGGCTCTGTCTTCCATTGAGGCAGAAAAGGTGGCAAATGCTTTGTTAGAAAGTTTTAGCAGGATAGGTTTTCCAAAAGAAATACTGACTGACAGAGGTGCCAATTTCATGTCAGACCTGCTGGCTTGTCTGTGGACGTATGTGGGGAGAAACACCTTAAGACCACCTCTACCATCCCCAGACTAATGGTCTTGTTGAGAGGTTCAACTCTACACTCAAGACGAGGCTACAGGCATTTGCAGACTGGTTTAAAGAAGGAATTGGACAGATATTTGCCCCATCTGTTGTTTGCTTACAGAGAAGTTCCCCAGGAATCCAGTTTTTCCACCCTTTGAGCTGCATAGGGTGAGGGGATTTCCAGATTTGATTTAAGATGAATGGAAGGGTGAGCGTGAATCCCACAAGGAGTCTGTTGTGGCATATGTCCTAAACTTCAGGATGAGGCTCAGGGAACTCATGGGCTTGGCCCAGGAGAACCTGGCAGAAGCCCAACAACAGAAAAAGTCCGGTATGACAGGAATACTCAACCTACAGAGTATTTATTTATTATTTATTTATTTTCAGTTTATTTTCCAGGATAGTCCATTGGGCTACAAGGAGCCCATCTTCAATGGAGTCCTGGGGAGAAAAGATCCAGAGAAATACAAATACATAGTACAGAGAGAGAGCACAAATCCATAATATACATTTCAATTAAATGTTAAATACATATTTTGTATAGTACAAGCCCATATTTCACAATTCAAATAGATGTTACATAATACAGAAATAAAAGATTTTCATTAGGAAAAGTACATCGAAGCTTCTTTTTTTTTTTTTTTTTTTTTTTTTTTAGGGAATTACAATGAGGTAAGGATGTAAAACTTGAGGTAGTGACAAGCAACGAAGTTTGAAAAGTTAGTAAGAAAGTGTGGTAGAATTAGGGTGGATGAGAGCAAGAGCATTTCCATTGTGAAGTAAGGTGCGAGTGCAGTGAGGTTTTAAACAAGGAGAGACTGCTGGTGGTGTGGATGAGAGAAGGGAGAGAGTTCCAGAGGCATGCAAGAGAGAAGGACATCAACTGATTTCCAGCAGAACGTGTTGGTCTATGCAATATAATTAGGTTTTGGGAATTAGATCTTAGGAGTCTATCTGGTTTATGCATTTCAAAGGTACTTGCTAGGGAGGGGCAGAGACGGGTTATGAATGAGTTTGTGTGCTTTGATGAGTTGGGTATATGTGAGGAAGTTTGGTAATTCTAGCCAACTTAGTTGGTGAAGGGAATTACAGTGGTGAGAAGAGGCTCTATGACCTGCTGCAAATTTGGATATTTTATTATAACAAGATGAGAGTTTTGTTTTGAGGGAAGATTGTAGGCTGGTTAGGACAGATGCACCATATAAAAGGGATAGGATGAGGTATGTATTAGCTAATGTAATCCTGGTGGTGGGAGAGATAAAGCAACTGTGGCAGTAAAGCATACCTAATTTTGTTATGTTTTTTTTTTTATATTTGCTTGTAGATGCTTATCAAATTTGAGTTGATTGTCAAGGATAATTCCTAGTAATTTTGTGTCAGAGACTAGTTCTAGGGGGTATTATTATTACTGGTAATTATGAAGGATTGTTTGTCTAGGGAAGAGGTTTTGGATGCATTGAATAACATAAGTTTTGTTTTGGTTGCACTAAGGGCTAGATGGCTGTTGAGCATCCACTGTTCAGTGGAAGAGAAAACGGCTTGTGTTAGATTGTTTAGAGTTGTGATGGAAGGGGAAGATCAGATTATAGTAAAGTCATCGGCATATTGGATGAGACTGGAGTTAGGAATGGCTTGGAAGAAATCAATTATGAATATGTTGAATAGTAGGGGCCTACAATGGAACCTTGGGGGATGCCTGTGGATGTGTTAAGGAAGGGTGAGGTAGCTTTTTTCCATTTAACTGCTTGTTGCCCGTTTGTGAGATAGCTTGAGAATCACTGGGTAGAGGAAGGGGATAGATTAAGTTTAAAGAGTTTTGTAAGAAGGAGGTTGTGGGAAATAGTGTCAAATGCCTTAGAGAGGTTGAGAAAAAGAGTGGATATGAAGTGACTAGACTCACGGGCTTTGTTGATTGTTTCTAGGAAGGAGAGGAGGGCAGTGGAGGTACTATGACCTGGTCTAAAGCCATGCTGTGTGGGGGTAAGAAGCTGATTATTGATGAGGTAGGGTAAGAGTTGTTGGTGAACACACTTTTCAAGTAGCTTAGAAATAGGGGATAGGATGGTGATAGGGCGAAAGTTTGAGATGTCATTATTATTGCCACCTTTATGGAGAGGAATAATAAAGGCCTTCTTCCAGAGCTGGGGGACCTGGCTTTCTGAGACAGACCAATTAATTAGTATGCTGATAGGGAGAGCAATGGCTTCTGCGGCTATGTTTAGGAAGTAGGAGAAAAGTTCATCAGGGGCATTGGAAACAGTTTTTAATTTTAGGAGAAGTTTTTTTTGGTGGATTTAGAGATGAGCTTGACAGAAAAAGGTGGAGGTTGGGAGCAATGGATGCTAGGGGGAGGAAGGGATGGGAGTACATTGAGGAGAGGTTGTAGAGGTGTTAGTGAAGGATGATGTTAGCTTGCTTATGGATTCTATGAAGAAAGAGTTAAAGTGGGTGGCCAAGTCCATGTCAGAGGCATCTGGGTTGGGGCAAGGGTTTTCTTTTTTTCCCGGGTTGAGGTGAGATGAGATTCCTTTCCAAAATAGTTTGGGATTGGTGGTGTGGTTGGTTGGTTTGGAGAGTAGACAAATAGGCTTTGTGGTCTAAGGTAATATGTTTTTTGACTTCACTTCGTAATGTTTTATATTCGTTTAGGGCAATAGTGGTTTTATTTTTATGGTAACGTGTCCTGGCTTTGTCACAGAGTCACATAGCAGCCAAGGTGCTTTTGGTTAACTAGGGTACATAGTTACTTTTTATACATTTTGTTTTTAGAGGGGCAAAGGAGTTGAGCATATTTGTGAAAGTAGTGTTAAAGTATAATAGAGCATCATCTAGGGAAATAGTTTTTAATGGGTTCCAGTTTGTGCTTTTTAGTGCATTTGAGAAGGTTTCAGCATTGAAGTTCTTTAGGCAAGTGGAAATATAGGTGTGAGTTAGTTGTATAGAAGAGGGGAGATGGTGGGCAAAAGTGGGGAAATGGTCAGCTAGTGGGTCTGGAAGAATACCACTATCAGAGATATAGTGAAGATGGGATACTAGAATCCAGTCTGTTGAAGTTCCAATAATGGAGTTCTTGGAAGGCCTGGTAGTGGAATTGATTAGCTGTGTAAAGTTATATAAGTTACTATTGAGTGAGTTAGTGGGAGATTGGATTGTGACCCAGTTTATGTTCATGTCCCCCAGGATTATGGTTTCATGAGTAATGTTGGTAGAGACCCAGGAGAGAATATCTTCAAGAAATGAGATATTGTCGCCAGGGAGAATACAGAGGGAGAGAACAAATATGAGTTTATACTTGTTTAAGTAGAGTAGGGCTGGTATTATTTCTGCCTTGCCAAATTTGGGAAAGAGTTTGGTATAGGGGATGACTAAGAGGGATGCTGAATAAAGGAGTGCTACACCACCTCCCTTTTTTTTGTGCACTGTCATTCCTTAACATGCGGTGGTTGGGAGGAGTTATTTCAGAATCTTGTATATGGGACTTAAGCCAGGTTTCTGATATGGAGAGAATATCGGGCTGGCTATGTAGAAGCCAGGCATGAAGGTTTGGAATTTTGTTACATAGGCTCTGAGCATTTAGAGCTGAGAAGTGTAGGGGTTTGTCTGGTGCTTGGGGGGGGGTTGGATGCAGTGTGGTAGAGGGGCCTGGGTTTGGGTGGATGTCCCCGGACAGAAGGATAGAGATAAGATGATGGATGAGGTATTTGGTTTGGTTGGTGTGTAGTATACAGGTAGAGTGTTTTGTGGACATTAGACTAGTGTAGTTGGGAACAGTGTTTTTGGAGTTAGATAGGAGTCTATAGGGGAAGAGCATGCTAGTGTTGAGGGGGTAGAGACTTGGAGATATATGAGTAACAGTAGATGTGTACCTTGTAGAGGATGGGGTAGTGGTGTGAAATGGGGGGGAGTGGTTTGCATTAGTAGGTTGGGTGATATAATTTAGGTAAGTTAAGGTAATTAGAAGTATTATTTGAGTAAGTAGAGATAGAGATTTGAGGGTCATGATGTTGGTTATTAGAGTAGACGTAGGGGTGAGTTAAGTTGTGAAGTTAGTTTGATTAAGAGATTATGGTTTAGGTTAATTGTTTAGTAGTTTATCAGGATAAGTTGTGTTTGGCAATAAACTCTGAAAGGTAGGCTTACTATAATGAGTGAACTGTGGGAGGTAATTTTGGGGTATGATGGGTAGTGGAAGGAGAGTTTGGGGATATGATGGGTAGCTTGGACTGGATGGTGGAAGTGGTGGTAGTGACTAGCTAAGTATAAGTGTAGGGGTATTGGGGTGGGTGGGATATGGGGGTAGGGTAGGAGAGTGGAGTGAGCCCATAGGGCGAACAGAACTAGTAGAGTCAAGGAAAGGAAGAATCAAGGTCAACAGTGAAAAAAATCAGTGGCATGTAAGGTAAGTTCAGATGAAAGTATGCAAGGGGTAAGAGATATTCTAGCAGTGGTATAGGGAAAAGATTGGAGTGGTTCAGATAGGAAAATGACGGCACTACAGGAATGAAGGCAAAGTTAAAGAGTCTGGGGGAGAGGTTGTAAAGAAAAAGAAAGTGAAAGAAACTGGGGGAGGGGTGGAATAGAGACTAGAGATGGATATTTCACTGGCCTAGCTGGTTGGAACCAGTACTGACAGGGTAAGGTCAGCAGTGTGAAACAGCACTGTAACAATTAAAAAGGAAGCAACTGTGAAATCAGAGCTGAAGAGGGAATGAGAGCAAGCCAGAGATGGAAATGTTGCAGATATAAGTTTAAAAACAGGAGACAAAGGAAACATAAGATGTACTAGGGGCACTCTAGAGTGTAGCTTGGCAACATTAAACCTACATATACTGGAACTATTGAAAGTTAAAACAACATTAAACTAAAAGCTATTGGTAGTATTAGTTAAAACAGCAAGGAATGTGGTAGACTGCTGGCATTGTGTTGCCGCCTGGTGGCCAAAGTAAGTTACTACAACCAGAAAAACTAACCTGTGTGTATGCTCATCTGCCCTGTAGTAATACTTTAAATAAGGAGCAGTTTACTTTTTTAAAAGCAGATAGTTTAAAAAACAGATTCAGAGTGTGGATAAATTGCAATAGAAGGAACACCTACAGTTTAGAAAGCTGTGCTTTTTAGTTTGATTTTGGAGCTGCTTCAGGCAGGGAACTTAAGCAGATTTATACTTTCACAAGGTATTTTGCTGGGCAAGTCTGTTGGTCAGGGGATGACCACAGAGTGTTTAACCTGTCGGGAGAAGAGTTTAGAAAGCTGTGCTTTTTAATTTGATTTTGGACCTGCTTCAGGTAGGTAACTTAAACATATTTATACTCTTTCACAAGGTATTTTCCAGGGCGAGTCTGGTGGGCAGGGGATGACCACAGAGTGTTTAACCCATCGTGAGAAGAGTTTAGAAAGCTGTGCTTTTTAGTTTGATTTTGGAGTTGCTTCAGGCAGGTAACTTAAGCAGATTCATACTATTTCACAAGATATTTTGCTGGGCGAGTCTGTTGGGCAGGGGATGACCACAGAGTGTTTAACCCGTCGGGAGAAGAGTTTAGAAAGCTGTGCTTTTTAGTTTGATTTTGAAGCTGCTTCAGGCAGGTAACTTAAGCAGATTTATGCTCTTTCACAAGGTATTTTGCTGGGTGAGTCTATTGGGCAGGGGATGACCACAGAGTGTTTAACCCATTGGGAGAAGACTTTAGAAAGCTGTGCTTTTTAGTTTGGTTTTGGAGCTGCTTCAGGCAGGTAACGTAGGCAGATTTATACTCTTTCACAAGGTATTTTGCTGGGTGAATCTGTTTGGCAGGGGATGACCACAGAGTGTTTAACCCATCAGGAGAAGCTTCTAAAGCCATAGAGCACAGAGGCAGGGGAGAGTAGAAGCTTCCATGTGGACTGCACCGAAAGATAGCAACTAGTGCTAATAATAAAATAAATAAATAAAAGAAAAAGGTCTGGTATGACAGGAATGCTCAACCTACAGAGTATGCTGTAGGGCAGCAGGTAATGGTTCTCATTCCTGTCAGACACAACAAGCTGTAGGTAGCCTAGGAGGGACCCTACAAGGTGATAAGGAAGGTCAGGGATGTTAACTACATGGTAGAACTGATAGGCAGGAGGCAGGGGCACAAACTGTACCATGTGAACATGATGAAACCTTACCATGACAGAGAGGCCCTTGTGCTAAGTATTTGCAGTACAAGGCAGGAGGTGTCTGAGGGGGATCTATGGCTACAGGGAGCCAGCCAGGAAAATCCCAAATTACTATGGCGGAGCCTAGGTTTGGAGGCATATGATGGGACTGTGCAGCACGATACTGTGGTCAGCAATGCCATGGCAGCTGGAATCTCAAGGCAGGGAATGGGGTAAGGTATTCCCATATAGGCTCAACCCTGTCAAGCAATGTTTCTCAAGGGTCACTTGAAAAACTAGCTTGAATATTTGGGGAGGGGAGAAATGTGACACCAGGTAAATACTGCCAGTCCAGCTATCTGGAATTTTGTAAATAATTATATGTCACTTGAAAATATTAATATGATTTATATAGAAATGTGACACTGCCAGCCCAGCTATCTGGAATTTTGTAAATAATCATATGCCATTTGTGAATATTAATATGATTCATATGGCTGTCTTACAAATGTAAGAGAACTATATGTTATGTGTATATTAAACTACTGGTGTAGAACTGTATGTTATGTACTGAGCTTCAAGAATGTAACCACAGTGTACCCTACTGGAAAAGAACAGAAATGTATATAAACTACATACCTGTGCAAATGTATGTTTTAATAGTAGAAGCTGGAACATGCAGAGTTAATTTGCAAAACATCAAGAAAATAAGTTGAAATTAAAAGCGTTTTATAATGTGCTATTAAAGCTAGTTAATGCAGTAAGGAGACAGGATGTCTAGAGCTAGAAGTTTCTATTGTCTTGAAACATAAATAATTACTAGGTGTAAAATGTAAAGTGCTTTTATTGCTCTGTGACTTCCTAGCAGCTACACATCTGAGAAATAAGTATTGTTAACACAGAGATGTTAGTATCTGGTTATCCTGGGAACAGAAGGTAGGTGACAAAGAGTGATGTCATCCGAGATAACCCAGCAGTAATGTTGAGTATTAATTTAAGACCTCTCTCAGAGAAAGTCTGTGCATTTTGTTTCTTGTCTTGGACTTAGAAACATTCACTCAATACTTCTGCCTGCGTGTTGCTTTGTACGTAAGTCTAGGGTACAGTAATTTCTTTTAGAGATAGATAAGACTATATAGCAAAGATTAGTTTAGATGTTTTCTGTATTTGTTTGAGACCGCCCTGCAAGGTTGTTTTAAAATATTTCCTGTGATTTGAACTATGTGGTTACAGTGTTGTTTGAGTGTTGTCTGGTTCTTTTATTACTTATTATTAAATATATTTAAACCTATCTTGTGGGTGATATTTGTGAGACATATTTAAGCTCTTAGGGTACTTGCATATGTATTTGGTGACACTGTACAGGCCACTCCTAAATAGCCTTGAAAGTCTTGGTCACACTTACTATTTGGATTAATAGTAACATTACACAGTAAGATTGGGCATCCTTTGGTAAGGGCCTTAAAGGTAGTTACTAAGTAATGGCTGGTGGCAGCTGGCACTACCTTATAATCTGGGCAGAACGGGGCATAGCTAGTAAACCTGTGCCAGCCTTTCCCAGGTGTGTGTTTGTGTATAAATCAACTCTCAAAGTGTGTGTGTGTGTGTGTGTGTGTGTGTGTGTGTGTGTGTGTGTGTGTGTGTGTGTGTGTGTGTGTGTGTGTGTGTGTGTGTGTGTGTGTGTGTGTGTGTGTGTGTGTGTGTGTGTGTGTGTGAGTCAGTTACTTTGGCAGGGACATGAAGCACTGGTTTGACAGAGAGGGAGCTGGAGGTTTTGGCTTGGCCACTTAGCTGAGATCTCAACCCTATAGCTGTGCCAGTGGGGAGTCTTATTGGGGATCTGGAGAAAGAGGGAGAAACCAGCCCCAGACTGACTGTGATATCTGTGTGCTCTTAAGGGAAATTGTACTTTACTGTGTGTGTACTTGTCATCCTCCCAATGTGTACATCCCTCACTGGTGCTAGTGGTGAGGATTGAGGCTCCATGATTACTGGGCCAGTGCAATTAAATCATATCATGTATAGAAAATTAGATAAGAAATAGTTATTTGTTAATGTAAGGAGCTGCAAATATGTTCATATAATAAAACAAATCATTAATCATGCATATCAACATAAGCATGCTTACAATCTTGAGATATATTATAGCCATATCATATGATATAGATATTGTTTGTAAATCAAAAACTAAATAACAATGCAATCGGTACAAAACTGACTATTATGTTCCCCTGCCCCCTCCCCCAAAAAGTGTACCATTATTTCTCAAGCACCATGGACTCATGTCACTGCGTCTGTTCATATTTAATGAAAAATGTACATTTGTGACTGTTTTACATGCTCTGAAAACCGAGTCAGTTGAAAAGTGTCCATTACATTCTGAAAATCATGAATAAATTGAGAATCATTTTTTGAAAAGTCTGACTTTTATTTCTAATCGTATTCCCAGCTTTAACTTTATGAACTCTTTCCAGCACTATAATTGGATCTAAAACCAGTCTTAAACCATCTGTAAAAAGTACATTAATTAAAGTAAAGCACAACAGCTTAAACTAAGTTCTTATGACAAAAATTGCTCATAGCATGAAGACTTGAGTGAAATGAATTGAATCTTTAATCTGCTTTTTATGAACTTTCATGAAAACAAACTATAAACATCAAACAACTGTTAACAATCATTTTAAGACCTTTATTCCCATAGCACCTCTAGATCTGCAAGTTGTAATATTTCCTTACCTGCATCATTTGACATTTAAATATTTTTGGCATATTTTGATTACCAAAGCCATTCCTGACAGCTTAATATCACTTGTATAACTATTAAATAACACTGAGGATTAACATAAGTACTGATGCATTCCATATTGTAATAATTGGGTAATGTTAATCCTAATGCCTGTTTAAAGCCTTTAGCACATATTCTTCAACAATTCAATTATATGTGCAAGTACATTATTGATCACATTGAATGCAACAACTTTCTTCATTTAGTATAATGCACTTCATAGTATCAAACATCTGGCTTAAATCTAAAAACTTCTGTTTGTAGTCCTTGATATGTGGTTCCAAATATAAAATGGTTTGTGTTAGAAGAAAGGTACCATCTAAAAGCATACTAGCAGATATCTGTGTTCCTATTTCTTTTGAGCTGCTATGTAATTTGTACAACAGATTATCTTTTCCTTTAACGTGAAAATTCTACATAGAAAACTTGCTGGTGTGTATGAAGTGCAGTTAAATCTGGAAGACAATCAGCACTCTAAGTGTCTCCTTCCATTCCTATACTTTGTTATACTCTAGTAAAGATCTGTTAAATAAATAATGAAGATACTATCTTATACTCTATCAACAATATGTTAAATAAATAAAGGAGACAATATCTTACACTGTATCAATGATCTGTTAAATAAATAACTGAGAACTGGAATCTGTAACTTTATTCATCTCACCATGAGTGTTTCCTTTTTTTAACCAGATAAGATTGTTTAACACATGTAGTAATTATAGCCACTGTTCCAGTGTAATCCTCTGATATACCAAAATTTCTACACATTGCTTCTTCAAGAGTTACTGACCTTAGTCCAGGCATCTGGAAATTACTTTCAAACCCTTTGTGTTAGCTTTTGTATCTGAAGGACAGCATTGTTTGTCAACAACAATAACACTATTATTATTATATTTAGATTTTAATTTACTGAATATGCTATATAATACTTTAATCCTTTGTTATTATGTTGAAAAGAATTCTAGAGCCATCTCTGCTATCATATTTATTTTAATTCTTGCTAAGATATATGCAAAGTGTTTTACATTTCAGCTGAAACTGTGCATATTCTACCAGTCAACATTGTTTATAGATACTAGTCTTATTTATTAGTTTCTTTCTGCTAATTTTCTTGATCCGTCTCTGCAAAGGGCCTTCAATTCCCCATCCACTAGGAAATACTTTCTCCTTTAGAGACTGTGCATAAGATACCTGACAAGGTAGATGTTACGGAGATGGAAAAGGAGAGAAAAAATTGTTTTACCTTGTAATGAGATAATACACATGGACAACAAGCTTCAGTCTTTTGGTTATAGGGCAGTATAAGTAATCAATGTAGGGTTTCCCTACGTATAATTACTGGCAAGCTGTTCAGGGTATAACACAGTTACTTAGGTAAAAGGCTGAATACATGCACTGTGTTGGGTTACTGCTTGGGCAAGAATTCTGTGCTGCTAAATAGAGAGTTTTCCTTTCCCCATTGTTATGCCACCACACAGTTGGTATAAGTTGGGTAGTGTGGTGGGTTTTCCACTGACATGTGGTACCCTGGATTATTGCTTAGTTTAATGTAAGTTGAGAGCTCCTAGTTTTTTTTATATCAAGCCTAAAATAAATCAAACTGCAATAAAATAAGACAAAAGACAAGTATGCAAACCTAACAACTCCAAAATAGTCACACAGTACTCTGGCGGTGGAAGGCTACAGTGCCTTCCACACATTTAAAGTGACAGCAGCGTAGACAGGGGCTAAAGATGGAAGTGTCTCAAACTACATTAGCAATAAATACAACTCTAGTTTGGTCAAATAGGATGCCCTAGAGTTCATCTATGTTCAAGACTTCATAGACAAGGTTACCTACCAACTCCTGGCCAGCAACAGGTCACCCTCTATGACCCATGAAACTCACAACTCTTAACTAGACCTACTAACCTGTTCATTGGAGACTTTATCAGTCTTTATATAAACTGAGAAATATACACTGGCTCTACCTCACAGGCAAAATGTTTTCTGGACTTAATCAACAGAAACACCCTGGACCAGATAAGGCACACTCCAACCAGAGGATAAAACATATTAGACCTAGTACTTACCAACACTGGACAACATTCTAAACCCCTCCCTCCAACTGTGTTACATCGTCATTGGTGAGGTTGGATCACAAAGTTATCTCTCTAGAAATAAAAATTAACCTTGAAAACCCAACTAAACCCATAATAGTTAGGAAGTATTCCAAAGCAAACTGCATCCTATTAAGTGACAGTTTATCAAAATTCACTGCTCCCCCAAACCCCGAGAACACAGCTACCTAATTATTTACAAAAACCCTGTTCAAACATGCAAATGGCTGCATTGAGGCTGCCATACCTACCAGAAGCAATCCTGGATCTAACACAAAAAACAACTCTCCAGGTAGAATCCTTACCCTAACAGGGTATACAACAAAAGAAAAAAAAATAATGTCCAAAATCAGAAAGAGCAAATCTCATAGAGACAAGAGCTCTCTGATTCAACTAAACAAGAAACTAAGAGGTCTAATAAAACTGCACCGTGTGGTCTGCCTCTTTCAGGTGCAGTTGTGAGGTTCTTTAACATCCAACTGTATTCATGAGGTTTTTGTAACCTGAGTTCTAATTTCACAACACTCATTCACTATGAACCAGCTCTGAAAAAGCTGCCTGCTTAATTCCACCATAGGAACAACAGTGCAGCCTGAGCTCATTTTCAGAAAATCCATTTCTAATACCATACAGAAAACAAATGTTCATAACCCTTTAACTATAAGAGTTAGACTAAAAATGTAAACGCAAAAGTTGTTCAGCAGACACTGATCTTTCCAACAGTGTAAATGTTGATAGTGCATATCAAAGTCATTATTAAATATTTGGCAAGGAATTTTGATATTGTGCATATTTTTTACCTTTCTGGAAAAGCAAAGCACAATATCTTGGTCAATGTACCATGCAGACCCATACAATTTGAATTTAATTTGTTACTATGAATGTCAGATTTAAAATGATACCTTAACCATTACAGTGTGATGCTCCTTTCTTGAGATATTCACAGAAATATGATTAATATATTATTTCTCATAACCGATAAATAAACAAAGCATAATATCTCTTCACCTGTAAAAGACAGAGCCTACATATCAGTGTAGAAGTTGTGCATCTGAATGTCAGCTTCAAAATGATGCATCACTTGTGTGATCACCATGCTCCCTTGCAAAGTTATGGGCATAATAATGAGAAGTATTGTAAATGTATAATTTTCATAATCGTACAAGACTAAACAAACTGTGATATCTGTGCATGTGTACAGAGCACAGACACAGTTCTTTTACCATCTTGTAAGGAGTAACACTGTCTTCAAAATGAGGTATTACTTGGCACACTGACATGCTCCCTTGCAAAGTTATTTACCAAAATATGAAAAAAAGCTATGTCAAACCCAGAGCTGCTGGACATGCTCCACTTAAAGAAATCCCAATCCCTCCAAGCTACATGCTCTAGGGACCTAAGCCTTGTCACCACAATAAACAGAACATGCTGGAGGGATAGATTCCTGTCCCAGAGACTTCCCATACTCTGGAACAGACTACCTATCTATGTCAAACAGAGCTCCTCATTAGCACTCTTCAAGAAAAAATCTTGATGATAGGATGGGAAATGGGAAATTCACCCCAGGGATCACTTCTGTGGCTCTGCTTGACAGGGACACAGGAAAATAATTTTATTGGATAGCGAAAGCCAGGATACATTTTTTGGCTAGGCTTATATAGGCCCTAGGGCCAATAGCCTAGTACCTACCTATGAACCTATAAAAATCATAATTTCCGTAACCTAAGTCCAAAACAAACGTTGATAATTGCACATGTGTACAACATACAGGCACAATTTTTTTACCATATTGGAACCAGCAATACTGTCTTCAAAATGAGGTATTACTTGGCACATTCAGATGCTCCCTTGCAAAGTTATTTACCAAAATATAAAAAAAAAAATCATAATTTCCATAACCTAAATCCAAAACAAACTTTGATAGCTGCACGTGTGCAACATATAGGCACAATTCTTTTACCATGTTGGAACTATCAATACTGTCCTCAAAATGAGGTATTACTTAGCACATTCAGATGCTCCCTTGCAAAGACACTTACCAAAATATGAAAAAAATCATAATTTCCATAACCTAAGTCCGAAACAAACTTTGATAATTGCATATGTGTACAACATACAGTTACAATTCTTTTACATATTGAAACCAGCAATGCTGTCTTCAAAATGAGGTATTACTTGGCACATTCAGATATTCCCTTGCAAAGCTATTTACCAAAATATGAAAAAAAAATTCATAATTTCCATAACCTAAGTCCGAAACAAACTTTGATATCTTCACATCTGTACAACATACATGCACCATTCTTTTACCCTGTTAGAACTATCAATACTGTCTTCAAAATGAGGTATTACTTGCCACACTGACATGCTCAACTGCAAAGTTATTTAGCAAAATATGAAAAAAAATCATAATTTCCATAACCTGAGTCCTAACAAAACTGAAATCTGTACATGTGTACAGCATTCAGAAGCAGTTGTTTTACCATGTAGACACATATGATTGTAAATATACACATTCTTGGTGTAGCCAACATGCTGCTGAATAGGTACATGTAAAGAGAAAAAGCAAGATAAGGACCACCACTCCACTAATGAACCCAGGACAGTCATGGGACTTCAGTGGCAGGCATGGCCATCTCATCTGTCCAAAACCTGTGCTGGCTACCCACTCAGACAGCTGATACCACTGCAGTCTCACGACCTCCTTCAGTGTCAGCAGTCTGCCTTACCTATGCCTTTTCTCTTTACATGTGTCCATTCAGCAATGGACCTAAGGGATCAAGTTCTGTATTAGTAAGCCTTTCCTGTCATCTAAACTCTACACATGCCTGATAAAAGCAGACTAAAAAAAGAAGTATTGCAGGGTGGTCACTGACATATTAGATTGTACGTGGTAGCACTTTCCTGAAACAGTTCTTTCTCAGCATCCTCACCAGCTCCTTACCACAGTTATTTGTCAAACTCAGATAAATATATTTTACACAACACATTTCATAACATTGAGTTTTACTTACTATACTGGTCCTACGTGGTCATGGGTGTTTTCCATTCTTCTCACAAGCTGCATGTTACCAATCCTGCATAGCTCTCCTCATGCCATTGTGGAGGTCGGTCAAGAACAACACAATAGCCTCCTCAGTTAGGTGAACACCATCCCTTCTGAACAGATGAACATCTTCTGTGGTGATGCTTTCATGGCAGACTGTAGATCCACCGACCCTGTGCATCAAGCCATGCATGAACCCATTCTGTAAATGTCTGACCTTGTGAGCTGCCCGTTGACTGTTTGTTGTTTTCCATATCTGTCAAGGAATTGTATCAGACCACACAAAATGACAACATGGCCACCAAGACTTCAGGTGTTCAAAAATTGCTGTGATTTGAAACCGTAGCCTTCCGAGTGGTTGACTGATGACATAATTCCCTTCAATGTGCAGCACAAGAATGTCAGGCTCAGGGTAGATGGAACACTTCTCTTCCAATAACTGCAGTAATCCGCTCCAATGCATACCTCTTCTTGCAATCCAGTATACCTTCACACTGGATGTGGGGAAGCTCAGGTTGTACCGGTTTTCAGTTTGGGAGGCATGGCTGGCAGCCCAGTGAATGTAAGAATGGCCACATACCCACACTCTCACTTGTCGTTGTCCTGGTCAGGAAGCCGTGGTAGTGTTAGAAGGTGGACAAACCTGCAGAGGAAAGAAAATGCAAACAGATTGCTACTGATATTTGACAGCTGTATTGGAAGACTACATATATGTATGTCATATGCATTACCTGGTTAGCCCATCCAAATCTTCCATCCTATCCACAGGGGCAGTATTCTTTGCATTAGGTACATAAGTGGTGATGACGTATCAGAGGTACATACCTAGTACCCATGAAAACACCAAATTACACACAATAACTGACAAGGGGGCAAAGAAAGGGCACATGTAAAGAGAAACAGCAGGGTAAGGACCGCCGCTCCACTAATATGCCAAGGACAGGCATGGGGCACCAGATGTTGGTTATCTGAAGTGTCCCATAGCTGTGCTGACTGCCCACTCAAACTGCTGCTACCACTATTGTCTCACGACCTCCATCAGTGTCAGCAGTCTGCCCTACCTCTGCCTTTTTTCTTTACATGTGCCCATTCAGCAACGGACCTAAGGGATTCAAATTGTACAAATGACATAAATGAAAGTGGTGTGGAGGGAGGGGTGTATTGCAATGTGATTTGAGGGTCTGCTGAGTTGTGCATTGATCACTATGATAACGACTTCTAGTAATGTGAATGACAGTGAGAGCTGCTGACAGTTTTGCCTGAAAAGTGATAATGACTCAGTGCTACTTTGTAACTGCACTGTACTAATGACTTGCAAAGTTATGCATGCACAGACACAGGTGATAATTGCCTGTTGAGTAGGCATTCATTATATTATCTTCTGCAGCTGTTATGCTACACAGCCTCATTATAATGTGTTAGGACAAGGACATTGTGATTCAGTAAAAATAACATAATTGTTATTACTGATCTCCTCATAAAGATAGCCCAATGTCCAGCCAGTGCACCAAAGCCATCAGTACTTACAGGTATTGTACATTACACATACACTCTCTTCACAAGCAAATAATACCCTTTATCTCGCTCCAGAAACTACTGAGTAAAATCAGAAATAAGCCAAGCAAAAATTTTCAAACTTATCTGTCTGATCTGTCTACAAATTAATCCAAAAAGTAGTAATTCATGCTGTCACCTAACCATCCCTCTTGTTACAATAACACAGAAGTACAAAAGGCAGAAATATTGTCCAAAATATCTGGTTGAGCAATGGCAACATTCAGATGTAAAGAATAAATAAATAAATAACATTTATGTAAGCTACCAAAGACTCTACATGCAGACATTTTATGGAGTCAAAGAAATAAAGGAAGTAATGGCCAAATCAGGTTTACTTTGTATACTGTACCTTTTAGTTATGTTTGACCAGCTACTATACAGACATCCAGTAGTAGAATCCAGGAGTAGAATCATTACAAGCAGAAATGTCTAACTTATCTGGTTCATCCGTGTAAGAATTAGTCCAAAAAGTAGTAATTCATGTTATCTCACCTAACCATCCCTGTGGTTACAATAAGACACAGAAGCAGAAAAGGCAGAAATAATGTCCAAACTGTCTGGTTGAGCAATGGCAACAATCAGCCATAAAATACTAAGCCACTCATACCAGCCAGACATCAAGAAAGACTAAATCAGAATATACGTTCAGAACATCTGGATATAATTATCAACACTATTCCTGTTAGCAATCATTCCAAAATGATGTCTTTCTACTACAACTTTCTGTTACTACTAACAGTGTTACAAAGGTATCACCCCATGTAAGCAAAATGTAAATTAAACAGTTGTGACTGCAAAATTGTGGAGTCTGGCTACTGGGAGTATGGGAATGGTTGAAGACTTGGCACAGATCAATGGATATGGATGTCAGTGATCCAGTTATAGGCAGTTGCTACTAACTGCATTGTTGAGACTATGAATGCATGGGCTTCATGGGTTCCTGGCCCAAGTCTGACCTGAAAGAGTCCACTACAAATGGCTTACTCAAAATCAATATGGAAACATATTCAATCATAAGACACCCTGCATTACATTTTACTTTTACAGGCACTTTACTACTTATTCCATTAGTACATAAAATATATTCCAAATAGTCCACACAGAACATAGACAAATTCATCTAGATTTCCGAACTACATTATACAATGCCACCTGATGAGATTTTAATGCCAAAGATACCACAGAAGAAAACTTAATTTATTGGCCACATGACTACATCATGACTTTACATAATTACTGTCCCACACTTATTAACAAAGCACACTCCCTAATGCATATAACAAATATTCACAGCCACGGTTGCTCCCACCAGATGAGAAGCTGCTCTATGAAATTATTGTAACTGGGAGTTACACTGTCTGAACACTGACATACAATTCATGTTAGGATTTTAAAATTTAAGTTACAGTTTTAGCATTAGGAGTCGAGTGTCATTAGGTTAGGGTATGCTGTTCCTATGTCGAATGGCCAATGGTTCCAGTAAAATAAATAAATAAGTGGTGAAATCAGAACATGCTGAAAAACAACTTCTGCCTGCCCATCTGAAGTAAGCATCACCAATATTCACTGATGTAAAGGTACATGGAACTGAGCTTAACGTTATTATCTCACTTAATCTATGATACTGCCATCATAAAAATCACTTTGTAAAACAAAAAAAGGTGTAAACACTTGATAATGAATTTTCTAACAAAAATGCAAGCTTGCTCATGCAAAACTATTCATATTTTAAGATAATTACTGCATGTCCCTTTTTGCAGAAGCTGCACTCTATAAAGACCCAAGAAAGTGAAGTACGATTATTGGAGAAAAAAAAATCAAACTTGAAACAGCTCAGCAGGCCCTCAAATCACATTCAGCTAAAACAAACCAAAAGCAAAAGTTATGTGATCCCTAAAATAATGTGAAACCAGCGGCAGATGCCTTGCTACTGTACCTTGTAAAATGCGCCATTGGAGCCCTGCACCTCTACCACCAGCTCCTCCATACTGCTGACGTGCAATAGATGGGTGAATAAGGAGCCTCACCAACTTCCCCCTGAAGGTATTTCCAGATTATGTGTACATTAAGAAAATACTTTATTGGACTTTATTGACAAAGAAAGAAATGAAAGTGAAATTGGCAATTCCTATAGTTATCCCCCTGGATGTAAATATTAAAATAAAGCCTTTCATAGCTAACAACGCAGGTAACCTAAACTGCTTAGATAGACAGCGGCTCATATACTCAACACACATTGAACTGAATGACATGCAAATGGCACTGCTGACTGCATTGCATCAATGGCATTGATTATTGCCTTACTACTATTTCCTAACAATGCAGTGACCTTAATTGCAGTATTAACAACAGACTTTTTATGAGATATGGTGTTTTTTTTGGGGGCTCAGGGATAAACAAAACATTACACAGAAACTGGTAGAAAATCTGGTGTGAGGTAACGTTTTTGGGTGGCTTACATAGACAGCGGGCGCATATACTCCCCAGACAAACTGAATGACATGCATTTTGAAGGAAATAGTACGGAATTTCTCCTTTCACATGTAGTCCAATCTCAAAGGTATTGAAAGCTGTCAAACCGGAGTACAATTCAATGCAGTGAACATTTACCTTATTATTGATAGGAATATCTAGATTGCAGCTGTAAGGCATTTGCTTTTCTGGGTTTCTTGCTGCTGAGCTGATGAGTTACCACTGGACTTTTCAAATGGTGCACAGAAAATGCTCTGTTACAATAGATAGACGGCTCCAGTAGCAATATAGTAGATCCGAGTAAAAGAAAGGGAATTGGTACTGGAAGACCCTCTATTTATTGTCACAGAACAAGGAAAGTTAGGTCTGGGGGTGGAGTTGTTAGGCAAGTGGCAGCTTGGATTGCAAGAATCCGATTGTCTGCCACCACATGCTTCCTGGAAAATATATAGAATCGGCTTGCCGTGATCACAGTCCGATGCACAGTGCATGGTAAGCCGATTTTCTCGAAAATGTTAAATATGAACATGATGTTACCACACAGTGAAAACAAAGTTGACAAGGTACCTGACAAAGTTCAGGTACTTTTTCAACTTAATTTTTTAGAGTGGGGCTAAAAGCAGACTCAGAATTTACCTGTGCATTTGGAAGGCGCTCGGGTAAAACAACATACATTTTCAAGCGCCTCAGAGAGCGCTCGGGTGTAAGCAATAAGGCACCCTGAGAAGGTACTTGGGGTTAATGAGTTAAAGCATTACCTGTATGCTTTTCCGGGCAATATTATAACTGATATACTGCTTTCTATGTAAGGATTTCTGGGGCTGGTCTTTATTATATCTGCTTTGTTAGTTACAGCAAATGTACTATAGCTAACTGAAGAGGATAGTGCAGTTGCTATAGAGTGCATTTTGTAAAGCATTTTTACTTGCTATACAGTGTTCTACTTACTGCCTCATGTCTACTTAAGCTGGTTCATTTGTAGAGCTAATTTTATTAACTGATATGTATTGTGGTGTTGTGTTTTTATTCTTAAACTTGTATACACTCACTTAAAGGGCTTAAAGTAACCAATGTCTATTGATTGCATTTTGTAAAATGATTTACTATATATATTGTGTTCTACTTCTGCCTCATTTCTGATACTTCTGCTGTACTAGTTTATCTCCCTTCTCTTAGACCCTTCTACTTTCCCTTCACACCCCCCCCCCATCTTTATTGCTGCTTCACTCCCTCAAAGCTCTTTTTATTAACAACTGTATCCCCTATCCTCCCTGTCTAGTTCTGTTTTACTATGCTGAGACACTACTTGCTCAGCAATCATATGTCTTCTGTCCTACATCCCTCCTTAAACCCCTGTCCTAACATTTTTGTCCTCTTACAGCTGCTGTTCTCAATTTCCCAATGAACACACCCAACTTACCCTGCTTAACTGGATCTCTCACCCCTTTGGAGCTTCCTTGTGGCAAGAAATACAAGAGTTCATCTCACCTGCAGGGAAACTATTAGTTTCAGTAATATTCCTGGTGTACTAGGAAAGTTTCTGTAGTGAAACACTTTAGTGCTTATTTGACTAGTGGCATGCTCACTAACTCAAACAAATAGTGTTGGACTCCCTAACCCTTTCACCTGAATTTTCTCCCTCCATTCTTCTCTCTTTTTAGCAACTGATAATACCAAGAGCTGCAAAAAGTACAGAAATAATAAGGCAGCAAGTGTTAGGTTGCTAATACCTGCATAAGTTTCTTACCTCAAGGAACTGCCTACTCTTAACTGCTCCACTGTCTTAAGGCACACATTGCTAACTGATTGTTTCTACTGTGGTCTGGCAAGCTGTTTCAAGGTTTCTGCCTGCTCCCCTACCCTACTCCCATTCCCACCCATCCCCCACATCAATTACCTTTGTAGATACCCATCTTAACCCCATCCTCCCTGATCCACAACTTCATGTACTCCCTGACCAATCACATCCTGCCCCTTATAAAATAACCCCTCTCACCTCTCTACTCACTGAACCTAACTCCTTCCACCCTTACTCACTACTCTCATAACCCCTCCTCTAGCTTACTATTATCATACACCTTCCAGCTATCTAATATCTACCCCCTTTCATATTCTCCTCACCCTCCAGTATGTTCCTCCCTCTCTTCTTATCCTTTTTACTTCTACTAAACATTTCATACCACATCCAGCTAAACCCACTCCCCCTCTACTCCCACCTCCTCTCATAACACATTTGATACCAACAGACACTTCACCTCTCCCTTTTCACCCTCACTCTTCTCCTGTACCAAATTCAATCTTCCTAAAATCAAATTGTCTCCAAAATGTCCCCTCATTCCATAGAATTAAACAGAAATTTCACTCACCATACTCCTATACATCACTTCTCTTCCTCCCACTAAATATCCTTCAACTTTCAGGTGACATTCACCCAAACCCTGGCCCACACTCTAACTCTTCAAGTCCTACTAATACCTCACAAACACTTCAGCAGGTACCTAAACCTAGTCTCAAACATCTCTCCTTCTATTCAATCAACAGCCATAGCATTCTTAACAAGATAACTGAATTCCACACCTGGATAGTTCAATACTCCCCCAACATAGTTAGTCTCTCTGAAACATGGCTCAAACCACATAATGTAGACAAAGAATTTCTACCCCTAGTTACAACATTCTATGCCTGGACAGAATGCACAAAAAAGGTGGAGGCATTGCCATTATGTACTCTTACCTCCTATCCATATCTCTCCCAATTAACCCTCCCTCCTTCTTTCACCAAGCTGAACTCATTATGGCCAACTGCAAACTCAATAATCATAATTTTTTAACCATAGTTGCCATCTATATACCCCCTGGAGAGAACATCCCTATTAGAACAAATCCTACAGTGGATGTCTGAAATTATAAATAATGAAACAATAATAATAATCATTTCTAACTCTCCCACCACCAACATAAACCTATATGAATACACCCAACTTATTTCTTCACCCACTTTTCTTCATAAACCTACAAAGACCTGCTCTGTCTTGGATTGGATACTTGTCTCTAAGCCTGACCTCTATCACCACCCTGAATCCCTACCACACTCAGTCAGTGACCACTCCCCTGTATGTGTCCAAAGATTCTCCCCCCAATTCTCTAGACCTTATACATTTAAAGAGTGCTGAATGCTAATCAACTTCAACCTGGACACATTCAGTAATCCTCTTTTTGCTATTGACTGGTCTTTCCTCTCTTCCCTACCTCTAGATGAAGCTGACCTTCAATTCAACTCCATCTTTATAAACCTTCTGAACTCCCTTGCCCCTCCAAGAACTGTCAGAGTCAAATCACAATGGTTCCCCTTGGCTCTCCAACTCTACTTGGTCTCTTATCCATAACAGAGATTGCGCCTGGAAACTCTGGACTAAGACCAAATCTCCCACACACTACCAATAATATAGGGAACTCTGAGATTTAACCAAAAAATAAACTCTGACAAAAAGAACTACTACCTCTCACCCCAAGATAATGAACCCAGAAACTCTAAAAACATTTGGAATACTGCCAACAAAATTCTCCACCCAGAAAATCCTTCAACTCCCAGCCCTGCCCCAATAACACACCACTAGAAACAACTTTAATTTTCAATTCATACTTCATACATACCATCAGCAAACTTATGCAAACTGTCCACCCAACCAGCCCCATACTCCCTACCATCCCCCAACTGCAAAACAGCCCTTTCTCACTAAAACCCATTCCAACCAGCTACATCAAAAAACTTCTTATCAAACTTAAACCATGTTCCCCTTCAGCTGACAACCTGCATCCTTTCTTCCTAAAAGCTACTGCTGACTCCATAGCATATCCTGTCTCTGTCCTCATAAACTACTTAATTAGTGAACTCACCATTCCTGCCCTCTGGAAAAAGTTCCACACTATACCAATCCACAAAGGTGGAAATTCTATTGAGCTCTCTAATTATCAGCTTATTGCCATACTCTCTCCCCTCTCCAGAATTCTTGAGCACTATGTTTATTAAACAAATCTCAGCTTACCTTACTTGTGAAAACCTAATTACCCCTAATCAACATGGCTTCCGCCCTTACCACAGCACCACTATTGCACTTATTTCCTTTACTAACTCCATCTCCCTAGCTAGAAACAATGATAAACTAGTGTCCTGCATCTTTTTAGATCTCTCCAAAACCTTTGACACTGTCTCTCACCCCATCCTCCTCTCTAAACTCTCCCAACTCAACCTCTCCTCAGCAACGATCTCCTGGTTCAATAGCTACCTCACAAACAGGCTGCAATCTGTAAAATGTCTCTCTGCTTTTTCTCCTTTTCTCCCCATCAAAATGGATGTCCCTCAAGGCTTGATTTTAGGCCCCCTCTTTTTTAACACTTTTACCAACCAGCTTCACACATCCTATCCTCAGTCTTCCCTCATACAGTACACAAATGACTCCACCATCATTTCTATTGCTGATTGCCCCAATGACCTGCTAACCCTGACATAAACATCTTTCAGCCTCACCGAAACATGGCTTACTAACAACCAACTCATACTAAGCCCTAAAAAGACAAAACTTCTCTTCCTCCCAAAATCCCTTTACCATCTTAAATCCTCATTCACCATCTCTTCCCTCAACAATACTATGATAATAGCTGAATCCCACAATAAAATGGAGTAATAGTGAATGATCAACAAAAAAATGACCCTCATGTACTTAACTGCATCACAAAAACTCACCAAAAGCTTGGTTTACTCTATAGAACCAAAAGATTCTTCACATCCAAATCCAGGATCTCACTAGCACAAGCTTACCTTCTCCCCAACCTCTTTTACAGCTCTCAAATTTTAACCAGCTTACAGTCCTCACTACTTTCCAAACTTGAAACCACCTACAACAAAGTTGCTAGATTTGCAGCCAATCTGATGTCTGTAAATTGAAGCTATCATAGATTCCTCCTATGACACAAAACTCCTATAGGAGGGTCTAATGCAAATGATTGGTAGCAAAGCCATGCATTAAAAACTCAATGCAAAGAAATGCATGATAGTGCCCTTTGGGTAATCATCCACCCAAGATAATTACTCCATTGATTAAACACCCCTAAGAGTTAACCCAATAGTTATGGATCTGGGAACATATGTAGGCAATAATCTAGCTTTCGACTAACATGTAGCCAAGAGAGTAAAAAAAAATCATTCTATGTCACCCAAATGATAAGTAAGTGTATGACATCCAGGTCCAGGGAAGTTATAGTACCACTCTACATAACCCTTATCAGATCCATGATTGAGTGCAATGACCCCTTTAGCTTGTACCTAGCTAGGCATTTACAACCATTGGAACTGGAATACCCTGTGCTACATAGATTATCTTAAGGCTGTATCTCTGTACTCAGTCTCCTACAAGTTACTGAGAGATGATTTATGCCTAACTTATATGGCATTATCAGATTCAGCTGTGATGGATGTCTTGCAAAGCCATAAAACAAAGAGCACTAGAAACACTAGATCCAAGGACCTGAACTTTGCCTGTAACATAAATAAAACATGCTGGAGAGACTGATGTGTGTCTCAAAGGATTTCCACGCTATGAAATAAGCTCCCCATCTATGTGAAGCAGAGTTCATCCCTGAACATATTCAACAGCTATATTCTAACATATTCTAACACCTTTCCTCTACCTCACTATCCAACCTCTTCTTTAAAACTCCCACAGATGCACTATATATTATCCCATGTTATTTACTAACTCAGCCCCACCTATTCCCCACTGTCCCATCTATACCCACTAACTCTCCCCTAGACTAACTTGAAAAGCTTTCCCTTAAAATGTCAATGAACCTCATATGAACTTGTCTATATTCTCCTCCTTTGACAAACTGGTTAGTATTTCTAGTTTTTCCTTTCTTCTCTTATCTTCATTACATCTTCAAAATGATCTGGCTAGTATTTTTTAGCTTGTCCTTTCTTGTCTTAGCTTCACTACATCTTCAAGATTATATCTACTAAATATACTGTATGAACAACAATCATATGTTACTACCTACTATACTTTTATTGTATGTCTAAACCAGTATGCTTATGTAACTATCTTATGCAATCATATGTTAATATCTGCTATATTTTATAACTGTATGTGTAAACCACAATGCTCATGTAAATATTTTATGTATTGTATGTTAGCTATTGTTTTGGAGCTTTTCTCTCTGGGCCGCCACTGAAAACGGACAACTGTGTCCAGTCGGACCTCCCTGGTAAAGAAATGTAAAATAAATAAATAAACAGAAACCATGATTATTATATGGGAAATTAAACTTCACCCCTGGTGTGGCCCCCATGTCTCTGATGGACAGAGGTTGACAGTAACTAAATTAATACCTAACTAACCCTTAGCTACCTCTTTATACCCTGCCATATAGGTGTCAAATGAACTTGGGAACAAAACTGTGTTGTCCTGCACTTTTAGGCTTGCTAAGACCTTGATGGTCATTAACATAGTATAAACCTATGTACCTATGACTTGTGGCGGCACCATTTTATTTATAGACAATGTTAATCTTAGGCTTTGTTTAAAATCAACCTGACAAATACATAAGTGATTTATTGCCGAGTGTAAACAGATGGGATTAGAATCAGCATCTCTGAATCTGAGGTGGGTGGAGAGGGTAAAGCTGCATATACTGGAGGTGTTTAAATACCATGGCACCTTGTTCAGGAGCAGTGGCAAGGAACACTCGACTATCAAGTGGATCAGAACAATGGGTGTTGTCAAGAAGGAGCTAAAAACATCAACGGTGATAAAGCACAAGCTGATATCCTGAATAAATATCTCAGTTTACCAGTCCGCTTGCCCCATCTGAAATTATAGTGACAAGGTGTTGGTAATAAATGAAAGAAAGACATCACAGGTACCAGCACATAAATTAGTGGATCACTGTCCTTATTGTTCATGTCAGGTAAGGGTTTGTGTGATCTGAGAAAGCCTCAAAGAAAGTACATTTTCAAACTGACATAAGGTAAGCCAAGACATCTTCTACTGGGGCTTTGCAGGCCTGACATTTCAGGAAGTAGCAGGGCAGTTCCAGATGAGCACTGTAGTTTACTTCATAATGTATTATCATATTTTTGAAGTAACGCATTTAGATGTTGTTAATATTGTGGTACTTCAGGATCAGTGCTGGGTTAAACGGTCACTGGAATTGACGAAGTGGGAAAGGTGAGCTTCATGTTCTTTACAGATTTTTCATTTTCTCGGAGTATGTGCAACCCTGGAGGTAGTATATTTGGAGGTCCATGGTATGGGGGTAGAACCCTCATATCAGCAGATGAAAGTGTACAAACTCCTGGAAAATGGATTGTTACCTAATATACTGCGCTGTTTTGTATAGGGGCTTTGTAACATTACAATCTCATTCAGTTTAGATAGAGTTGCACCGTTTTCTTTAATCTTATTTTAGGATATGCAATGTTTCATAGAAGAGTCCAGTTAAACAAAATGTTGGATAGATTATTTCTCTCTTGGCTAACCTAGGAGTACTTTGCAGTAGTCAGAAATGAGCTGAAAAATGTGGCAGGTGAAATGGAAGCTGGGGCCATTTTGTCTATTCTCCTAACACCAAGACTCACACCAGGAACAGCAGAAGGATAACAGTTAATGTTTCATGCATGATATAGGATCATAGGTAAGTACTAGCCTAACTGCCCTTCCAGGCCATGCTATGCTTAGTCAACTTCCCTTTTTGTGCTCAAAATAACCTCTTCCATTTAATAAGAGTGTGGCCTTACCCATACCATTGTTGATAATTGTACATTACCCATGAATACCTGGGATCATACATTAGAAAATTTGAGGGGACCCATGCATAAGATAAAGCATTTAGGAGCCTTATCTGTCCATAGTAGTACAGGGTGCAGTCCTGGGGTACATTTTCTGTTTCCTGTTAATAGATCCAAGTTGAATTTGAAAATGGACAGAAATGAACTTTGCTTTATGTGGATGTAGAGTCTGTTCCATAGCAGAGTTATCCTTTGCGAGATACACCTGCCCCTCCAAACCATTCTGTTGGTTTTGCAGAAGAGCTTGACATCCCCTAACTGAGTATTTCTGATGTTATTTGACTTGCTGGTGTGCAGAAAATCCATCAGAAATGGGTTGAAAATATCATAAATAATAATATTATTATTAAATAATGATAAATAACAATATTTATTTAATGATTTCCAACTTTAGAAATAAAACAACAATCCCTGAAAGCTTGAGTGTAACATTGTCACATTTGATACCTCTAAATGGCATAGAAACCTTGTCAGCTGTTACACACCTTGCTGTTGCACATGAAGTGGGCATAAAGACTGTGAGTATTCAGAATCATACCACTATATTTCAACAAGCATAGGGTTGAAAATTAAGCAATTTCTTATTTTGCATAACTGATTTTCAAATACATGTTTCAGTTAAGGAACTTATTAGTTGTCAGTTTAATAATTTTATATCCATAAATGGTTCCAACTTTAAGAACACTAGAATGTCTACACAGGGCCTGTACAAGCTGGTGGCCACATATCTCAGTATTATGATTAATTCACACGCTTTGTTCTTTCCGTGTGAAGTGAAGCCATTCACTGCAGTGTCCTCAGAAAGCAATCATGATTGATGTTATTTCAAACCTCTTTTGAAATCCTGCAAGGATGGCTTATAAAGATCACTACTAAATCTTGTACATCATAAAATGTTTCTGTAAACATAATTACCTCTTACTTGCTTTTATCAGCTGTGTTAGTTATGACTCTTTACATTCCATGGAAGTCTTAAAATGCTCTTTCCCCCCTTTTAACTAAGATTATGCTATGTGCAAGAGATTATGTAATTATTTTTGAAAGCAAGCATAAGGCTGTTAGAAGGTTTCATTATTACATATCAGGTCTTCCAACATAATAAAGAATCTTTCCTTATACATAATTTCTGCTTTGATGCTTTTATCATTTGGCTTAATTATAGCTTCTTGCTTTCCCTTTAGCTTTTTAACATATTGCTTCTGCTTTTACTATGATCACAAAGCTGTCTGAATGTCATGTTCCAGTAAATGTTGGTTACTTTTTAACAAGTAAGCACCAATATGATGACAGATAAACACAGTATGGGCCACCTCTTCTGCCCTTTAGTTACTACACAGACTTCTGGGTGTATTTACCAAATAACTTATATTGCCTCTATCTAGCCCTTATAAGGGGAGCTTTTATGTCTTTCCCATGAATGCTTGAATTTATCTTTTGTTGCTGATGCCACTGTTTTTCCATTATGGCTGTTTCAGTCACTAACTACCCTTTTGTTAGTTAATGTTTCCTCAATGGTCCTCTGAATAATCCACTTTGTAGATCCAAAATGTGTCCTTTTATTCTCATGCATTTTTCTGAAAGATGGTTTATACTTGAAGCATTTTAAATTCCTTTGATACATTTGAATCTTCAAGCATTTCCCACAATGACTTTCATCAAGATTACATCTGAGAAGAGTACTTCAGTTTTTGTTTTTCATTGCACAGCTTGAGATGTAGATCATCTGTTGTGTTTTGTTAGCCTTCTTTGAACTAGTATTAGTCTACACATGCTCTGCCTTCATAACAGCATACAGTGCATAACAGCATACAGTGCATAATTGCTTTGTACTAGTGATACTTCTTTCTCTAGGCTTCAGCATCCCAGTTGTTTTCCTTGCTGCTTTTTCACACAATTTGCTTACCTTTCAGTCTTCTGAAATAACTAACTTCTCAGACCCTTTCCTTTTTAGTCATTGCCATTATCTCTTTCATCAGTGTGTACATTTTTTCCTGGGTCTTTTTGTCAAAGAAACATTATTTTGTATTGTTTTGCACTGAATTTAAGGTACCACATTTTATATCACTGTTTCAGCCCTTCCTGGTCTATTCAAATCCCTTCTATATATCCATTTGTTAATCCTGTGCTACATTGCTTTGTATAATTATTAGAAAGCAGTTATGTCCTCCCTTGCAAGGTCAGTTATAAAATCCTTAACAAGGATCAGTCCCACTACTTAGCCTGGTGGTACCACCCTTGTCATCATCCTTTTATCTGTGTGAACTCTACTGACTCTTTCTAATGAATGTTTTATTCATATTATGACTCTAAAAACAAATTAGTTGCCTTGCTATCATGGGGTACAACCACCCTTTTGTGAACTAATATCCTGGCTATGTAGTCAAATATCTTCATTAGATTTTATTTTTGACATGACATCCCTGTTGAGAATCTATGCTATAACCACAGTCCTATGCTTAGGAGCCTTCCAGACATGCTATATTTTTTTCCTTCTGCAGTATGTCCAGAATTTTTTTTACCTGAGTTCAAGTGTCAGGTCAGCATCTTCCAGCCATTGTCTTGCACAAACTCTCTGGAAAGAAAATGACATGTGCTCACTTCCAGTCATCAGGAGATGTACCTTCTCCATGATATGTTAAAAATAGATTAGTTAGTGGCATTTCTTATTCGCTCACCTCCGTAAGAATTCTGAAGTGAATACTATAAGGCTGCATTTTTTGCATGTTTAGCTTTTTTTTATTCTTTCAGGACCCTTTCCTCTTTAGAAAAGCTGGGATATAAAAATTATCTGATTTTGGTATTTCTCTCTTCCTTTCATTTATAGAAGATAAACAAAGACTAAAACAGGACTAACTTGATGAATACTTAGGAGAAACATCAAGCCATCTTTCTAAAGAATGGATCATACCTCTAAACTGTACAGATTTTTGCAGAATGTCCAGATTTTTGGATTATATTTTTGGTCTATTCCTCACAAAACGTGGATTTCAAGTAAATCATTGGAGACTGAAGTAACTAAATTATGAAAGTAATTTAACTCTCAGACTTCATATCCTTCAGAAAATGCATGTTAACACAAAACCTTTGATTGTAGCAACTTTCTAAGTTTATAAGGGCAATATTTAAAATGTGTCCCTATTTTGCAGCCTTTGTACCCTTATTATTTAGGCTTTGTCCAAATTTCTTCTGGTAAGAAATTGAAAGCTATTTGGGGCTGGTTGTGGTGAAAGTTTTTTGATAAGCAGGACCTGAAACCTATGTAGTAAATGAAGAGCACTCATCTGTTAATAAAAACATTAGTTTTGCAGTGTTTTTTTTTTTTTTTTTTTTGCATTTTTTTATTGTCATCCTTTTTCCCCATTATTTAACTCCATTGTCCATTATTTTGTCTTTCGTTACTCCTTAATGTTGTCTGCAGAAAGTTTTAGCTTTGTTATTTTGGCAATTGTCTACCTTACCCTTTGAGCAAGCCTTTGTTTTTTCCAGCTGCCTTACCTATTTCCCGGGTTTTAAATTATTTAATTCCATGACTTACTCCACATTTTCTTTCACTTCCGAAATACTGTATGTTTTCCCTGCTCATATTTGAAGTCTCCAAATTTTAAAACCACAATTATGTTTATGAGAGTTCCATGTTGCTTCCACACAAATGCTTGTTGTTTCTCTGAAGGCATCTCTGATGTAATACTTTTATTTTCAGTATGGTGAGTCAGTGATTAAGGTTTCTGACTCACAATTCCAAAGCATAGAATTCATTTCTAACCTCAGTCATTGTCTGGATAGAGTTTAGATATTTTCTGTCAATGTGGATTTCATGGGTACATTGGGTTTCTCCCAAATACATGCTGGTTAATTGCATTATCTAAATCATCCATTTATACTGCATTTGTCATTGTTCTTTTTCACTAGGTATGCAGCTGAAAAGGGTCAAATCAATTACCTGGTTAATGAATGAGTAAATTTACTTCAGACCGTTATGATACATATTGCTAGCTTTAGTAAGGCACTGCCTTACCTTGTAAAAGTTTTCCCAAGGTCCCAGTTATGATTGGCCAAGTCTATATTCAAGCCAGTGTTGAAGTACACTGTCTCAGGATCATTTGCTCCAAAGGGTTGTTCACTAACAGGTCTAAGATCCTGTCCTTGTCTTCCTGTTGGAAAATATCAACTACAAGACTGTTCATTTTTAGGCAGGATCATGTACGAAGAGACATAAGGCCCACACCTAATAAGGCATAAATCATACTCTTAGTACATCAAGTAAAATAAAATGAAGCATGTAGGTCAGTTAAAATAGCAAAAGCCCAAAAAAACAAAATATTATCATCCTGATGAAGACACCAAAAACTGCTACAGATAAATTAGGTTAAACAAAGAAAGGTAAAGGAAGTGATGCATTTAATGTACACTTTAATTATAAAGTTCCCCTATCAAGAATACTTACATTTTCGCTGTCATCCTTCTAAGGATACTACTGATCCTTCGAATTCAATTTGTAATATAATTTTCTCCTCCATAAGGAGGGGATCTGTATGGGACCCCTAAAGTATGTTGAATTGTCATTTAGTCAACAGCCTTTTTGTCATCTTAATTGGATTGACAAAAAAATGTTGATAACTTGTACGAGATCACTATAATAGCAGGGTTGCTGAATATGTCTTTTCCCAAGTATTGTGCGATTTCGAAGATGGAATATGTGAATAGCAGAGGATGTGGACAATGCAGGGGGACTTGTCTTTATGCAAAAACATGCATTTTAATTTGAATGCTCTGAGATTATGTCTCAGAGCATTCATACTCTGTTGTTTTTTTTTTCAATTATTATTATTATTAAGTTTTTAATGCTGATGTTGCTATGTTTAGATGTTTTTAGGTAGACGATCTGTGTATAAGCCCTGTGCAAATGGAGTTGCCATTTTCCATCTTCACAGTGACCGTACCTCTCAACCTCTTAGAGCAAGAAATCTGGGCAAGGCCATAAATAAAAGTAGGACAAAGGCCCAAAAACAGGGACAATTTTTTAAATATTGCTCTTACAAACTTAGAAAGTTGATAGAATAACATGTTTTGCATTAGCATGAGTTTTCTGAAGGCTATGAAGTCTGAAACTGAAATGTTTGTCATTATTTTCTAACTTAAGTTTTTAATTATTTGCCACTAATTTGCCAGAAAACCACAAATTTATGAAAAACGGACCAAAAATATGAGGCAAAAATCTGGACATTTTGCAAAAATCTATACAGTTGAGAGGTATGACAGTGACTCAGACTGCTTTATCTTCTCTTTATTTGTTTGTTGTTTTGCTTTGATCCCTTTCCTCACACAGAGGGTAAGGCCTTATTCTGTTTTATCCCCCAAGTTTTCTGGTATGTTTATATATCAGGAATGTTTTTTTTGTGCACTCTGCTTCTACTGTTGTCACAGTATCAAGACACTGTCTTCCATAACTGCCCTTCATTATAGGTTCATAGGTTCATAGGTTCATACTAGGCTATCTGCCCTAGGGCATTTATAAGCCTAGCCAGAGTGTGTTTGGCTTTCGCCACCCATTTTAAATTAATTTTGCTATGCCCTTTTTCGAGGTTAGCATACTGTGCCTCTGTCTAACAGTGATACAGAAGTGATACCCGGGGTAAACCTACTATCTCCCATCCACTCATCAAGATTCCTCTTGAAGAGAGTCAATGAGGGACTCTGCCTAACCTGGACTGGGATTTTATTCCAGAGTGAAGGGAGCCTCTGGGTTATGAATCTGTCCCTCCAGCATGTCCTATTTATTTCAGTGCTGAAGTTCAAGTCTCTCGAGCTCGTAGCTCGATGGGATTTGGATTTTCTGAGGTGCAGCATGTCCATTAATTCCGGGATGGACATGGCTTTATACGTCAGGCACAGATCCCCTCTGAGCAGGCGGTATGCCACTGAGTAGAGCTGGAGTTTCTTTAACCGGGCAGCATATGGCATCTGTTTGAGTCCTTTGATCCTCTTGGTGAGGTACTTTTGGGGTCTTTCCAGTTGCTGCAGGTGTCTGGTAAGGTACATCCCAAAAGGGGCATTGTACTCAATTATGGGCCTGATGAGGGATGAGTAAAGAGGCATGATGACCTCCCCTGATCTAGATGTGAATCCCTTCAAGTAAATGTTTGTCCATCAGGTCAGCCCATTTTATAGAGGAATAAATCCCTAAATAAACTCAGTCGTCTTGGCTTTCATTATTAGCAGAGGTGATTTAGAAGATTAGTGAGGAGAAATGATGAGGCATAACCTGCCTGCTCACACTTTTCTAGAGAGAGAGAAATGAGCGACACATGCCTGGGATGTAGACTTCATGATGAAATTCCTGGTGGTGACTGGGTATTACCAGAAGCACATACATTCAAGGGGTTAGAATCATTTAGAGATAACTTTTATGGATGCGGCGGACATGCTCTCACATAATTCTAGTGCGCACCATCTACTGGAATATATCTGGTGTATGCAAAGGGGAAGCAGTAAGGTCATATGATAACTGATAAACCCTCCCCAATTCTAAGACCAGGATGATGGCATTTTCTATTGTGCTCACTTCTCATGCTTAGGATGGACACATGGGCTATAGGAATCTCATCTCTTGATGTAATGAACTGGCTAATTTGGCAAGGTAGGGATGGTTTTACTGCCAATGGGAAATCAATAATGAAAAGATAAGTGAAAAAGAAATGTTTAAACATGCTGTAGGGCATTGATACTCCTAACCTTCTTTTTACCTCATTAGCCACTTGTTTTTCTCAAATACTTGGTCTCATACCTGTCAACCTCTTAGCTCAAGAAATCTGGACAAAGCCTAAAATAATGGGTGGGGGGGGGCAAAGCCCTCAAAATAGGGACAGATTTTAAATATTGTTATTATAATCTTAGAAAATTGTTAGAATAACAGATTTTGTGTTAGCACACAGTTTCTTTTTTTTTCCCTCAAAAAGTTTTTATTTTTCAAATACAGTTGAATAAATTCCATAGTATTTGTATATAACATCTTAATAACTATGCACACTATTTACTTCAGCATGACACTATAACAGAGCTTAATATATACAATTACTTTATAGGTATAACAATCCAGTTATCAGAGTGTATCTGTTCAGTTATTGTAAAGTGTCAATGATAAGACTTTTTTCCATGGATTGTTAATAAATGGCTTAGGATGAATCCTTAATTCTTTAATTCTAATTTCCAACAATGCTGTGGTCTTCAGTAGGCTGTAGAAGTCTTCCAAAGTCCGTATTGTGTTTATATTCCATCTTCTTGTTATATACTTCCGTGAGATTGCAAGTATTGTCCTTGCTAGATACATATTTGACTCATTCAAATGAGGACCTTCGCACACATTTAATAATACTAGAGTTTTATATAAGTTAAATGATTCATTAAATAAAGCTTATAAAAAGTTTTTAATACCATTCCAAAATGGCTTAATTTTAACACAATCGAAAAAAATGTGATTCCAATCTGCATTGTATATTTGCTCACACCTCCAACATATTCCCTTTGTGGAAGAATTAATTTTAATAATTCTATCTAGAGTTAAGAATGCTCTGTGCAATCATTTCCAATAAAAAACTTTCCAGTATTGTGCAAAGGATTTATGTTTTATTGATAATAAAATATTTGATTTAATTTCTTCAGTTAGCTGTAATGAGTGTATTTTTGTTATATAATTCCAATATGAGGATTTGGGTGTTGTTTTGTAATTTATCAATATCTTGTAAAATTTTAAAATACTATTTCCCATGTCATAATCATTATATATGATTTCATATAGGTATTTTGTAAGTTTAGGTATTTCTTTAAATGAAGAATTACTAATTATTCTGCATAAATCTTGCGAATACATCAGAATGCTTTGCATAGTTAGCCTATCTTGTTGTGGAATTTTGTATGTTCTTTCTATTGTTTGCATATCCAGAACTTTTAGTTCTTTGATACATTGAAACCAACAAATAAATCCTTTCTGTTCCCAGGAATTAATTATTTCTCCGTATATTTTATGTGGACAGCTCTTTGCAACTCTGAATGGTGTTAAAAGATCAAACCAGATTTTTAAATCTATATTTGCATTAAGAATTTTTGTAAATGAGTCAATGTAATAATTAATCATATGAGTTTTAGTGGGCTTAGTTATGCTATATTGCATACTAATACATAATATGTGCCATGGCAAATTGTTTTTATCTGTTATTTGAATTTTTTTGTAAATCAAATTCATTTATTGATATTACAGTTAGTAATTTGGACTTATCCAGTCTGAGATTGTTTTAGATATTAATGCTTTTATATATGTTTCTATATCAGGAAAGTTTAATCCTCCCTGTTTCCATGGTCTGGTATGATGTATTAAAGCTATTCTGTTTCTTTTGGGAAATCATAAAAATTTTATTAGGCATGAGTTTATTTCTCTGAGTATATTCTGTTATGGTAACAGTTGTATTGCCAAAGCTATATATAGAATCTTTGGTAGTAAAACTATTTTTATTGACTGTAGTCTGTCTTCAAATGTTAATATTATTTTGTTCCACTTTTCCACAGAGATTTTAATTGTATTGATGATATTATTATAGTTTTGAGACTAATTCATTATTATCCTTGCATAACTCAATTCTTAGATATTTTAAGGTAGATTCTTGTTTCTCAATAATGTGATTCTCCTTCGTCTGCAATTCTTTTCTTATTTAAAAATACAAATTTTGATTTACTGAAATGGAGTCCTGAAGTCCTGTAAAATGTATCAATTAAAATATCTAATTCTTCTAATGTCTCTTTTGTATTGGATAATGTTAATAATATGTCATCAGCAAAAAGCATTACTTTAGAATTTAATTGTTCATAAACATCTACTCCTTTGATTTTTGTATTATTACGTATTGAATCTGCCAATATTTCAATAGCTGAGGCAAATAGAATCAGTGACATGGGACATCCTTGTTTAGTACCCTTTGTTATATGTATAGATTCAGAGGTGAAAGGATCTGGCTTAACATATGCTAAATTATTTGTATATATATATATATATTCTTTAGGAAGGAGGAACTTCAATAACACCAGAATTTTGAATAAATAGTCCCAATTTATGGAATCAAAGGCTTTCTCTATATCCAAGCTGATTATGAGTGTTTCTTTATTTTCTTTATTAAAATAATCTATAAGAGAAATTATCCTTTTAATATTGCCATGTGTGTGTCTATGATATATAAATCCAGTTTGATTATTATTTGTTGTTTTGGATAGTGGTATTTTTATTCTGTTAGTTAATATTGTCATAAGTATCTTATAGTCACTATTTAATAATGATATAGGTCTATTTGAGGTACAGAGGTTTGGAGATTTATTTTCCTTTAGGATTGGTGTGATTAAGGAATATCTCCAAGAGGATGGTATTAAAGCTTGTGACTGAATTACTAATAGAGTTTTAATGAAAAGGGATAGTATCTTTGAAGGAAAAAGTTTATATAGTTCCATAATTATGTCATCTATACCTTGAGCTTTATTATTTTACCTTTTTTTATTGTATCTGTAATCTCTTTGTAGGATATGGGTGCTTGCAGATCTAGTTTTAATTTTTCTGTTTTTTTTATATTAGAACATTTTTCATCTTGATTTACTTGATCAATATGTATATTTTCTTTTTGGAAATGTTCCATATAGTAATTTCTATAGGCATGAAGAATGTCACCTATATCCGAGACATATTTCCCTTTCTTTTCATGGAAGATACTTTTAATGTTATTAGCTTTTGATTGTATTTTGATTCTTGTGGATAAATTATGTAGATATTTGGAAGAAGTGGTCACGGTATTAATTTTTAGTTTTTCTAAAGCTAAACTAGTTTTATGTGTTAGAATTTCATTGTATTTATTGTTTAATGCTTCTAATTTCTTTTTCATCTCCAAATGGTTTTGATTTTTTTCAGCTTTTCCTGACAAAAGTTTGGATTGTTGATCTAATAATTCAGAATTCCATTTAATGATTTTTTTTATACCAAGGTAGGGTTTTGGGAGTGCCTTCTGTGTGGAGTCTGCATGTCCTCCCTACGGTTGCGTAGCGTTCGAAAGACAAGTGTGCGTAAATGGGCGTGCCTTAGTTGAAGTTTGAGCGTCGAGCTGGCACCTCGGCATTTCGTAAAAAAATCTACTGCCAATCATTAGCTGACCTGAGTTCCGATGTGGCGACCCCTTACCGGGAAAAGCCGAAAGACAAACAAACAAACCAAGGTAGGGTTTTACCATATATGTAAGCTTTTAATGAGTCCCATATCATTATTTTATTTATCTCTGTGGTGTAATTAATATATAAGAAGAACTGTAATTCAGATAATAACCAGGGTTTGAACTCTTTAATTTTGGTAATATATGCTGATATTCTGAAGTTAAAGATTAATTGTTTGTAGCCATTTTGAAGTTTTATTATGAATGAATTGTGGTCTGAAAAGGGCAGGGAGTGATTGAGAAATTAATGATTTTACAGTGTAAGTTATGGGCAGCAAATATTGTATCTATTTTAGTTTGGGTACCAAATCTGTGATTTTGATGGGAAAACAACAAACATTTATCTTCTTTAAATTTGAAATTCTCTACAAGATGAAATTATTCTACCCACTTGTTTAAAGCTTTTGCTACAGCAGATGTAAGCAGCGGTCTTTTATTTGTATTTTCAGAAATATCAAATATACAGTTAAAATCACCTCCTAATATTAAGTTGCCTTTATAATTATTGGAAATGAAATCCAAGTGTTTTTTAACATTTCCTGACCCAATGCCTGGGAACCAGTATAGATTGGCTAGGGTCCATATTCTGTTATTATATTTAACTATTACTAATGCCATAAGGCCTTCTTTATCTTCATACTTATAAATGATTTCTGGGTTAATCACATTTGTTTTCCATAAAATTGTTACCCCTTTTGTCTTTGTCTTAAAGTGGATTGCACTGATATCAAGTATTCCTTTGGATTCCATTTGTAATTGTCATTTGTTTTGAAATGAGTTTCTTGAAGGAAGACAATTTGTGCTTTGTTCAGTTTTAAATATTTCAGTAGATTTGATCTCTTACTAGGATTGTTTAAGCCTCTGGTATTTAACGATAATAACGTTAAATCCATCTTAGGTTATTTAGACTACGTATTTTTGGTTTTATTGTGACTATTATACATTTTCCTCTGATAACTATAAAGTATATGTTTGAGCTTTTAAAGGAAAGTATCAGTTTTATACTTTGAGCGTTTACCAATAAAGTAATGCTTTGGTCAGGTATACTAAAAATGTTTTTGTGAAACAACACATTTAAACTAATAAATGTTAACAAAACTAAGATCTGCACTATCCATGGAATGAAAATCATTCCTAATCTGATGGATAAAATTAAGTCCATCAGATTATCACTCATACCTTGACAATCCAGAACATCTGAGCTCCATAAATTGAATTATCATATGGAAAATATTTGTAATAGGAATAAGCAATATTTATATTATTTTGAACAGATATAGTACTATTGTAGAGTAGATAGAATTCTAATACAATATAAATGTCTACTTATTGTATAAGAAATTAATATTTACATGAAAGATAGATGACAAGCAATTCAATCATAGTAAAGTAGGATGTATCATATATAAAACCTCAGTAAAAGACTATAGCACACATTGATTTAACATATTCACCCTTATTGATGAAATCTTTCAGAACTAATTACTTAATATGAATAGATGGTGATAATATTTATATCTAATGTTTATAATGCAATGTATTTTACTAGATATATCATAAGGTATATTTCATTTTTTGCCAGCATTTAAGTAATCACTTTGTTTGTTGCTAACTTACTTAAAACATCAAGTTTGTTTTATGTAAACATTGATGAAAGTTAGTGCATTTTAAATATCAGTGCATCCCTCTTACCCCCATTTCCTACACATAAGGATTTTCATATCTGCCATTTCTTAATATAAAATGAGTGAAATTATAGGTTAAAAACAACAAATTCACATATTATGATTAATGATTACAAGTTCCCTTTCCATATTTATAAATTGCCATTTTATGGCATATACTAAAAGTTTTTAGATTTAAATGGCAACATTCTATTTTGTGTAATCAGCAAAGGTTAAACCGAGTGATTGTTGTCAAATTAATACTATTTGTTCAGAATGTGATTGTTACATTCTGTGACATTCCTACTTCAGGCTTCTATTGTTTCCCTTGAAAAACTTTGTCAGTTTGATGGCATGTATAAAACATTAGTTACCTTGGTAACAGTTTAAGTATCATGTATGGTCAAGATGTATTACAAAACCACAATTCAAGTTAAAGCAATTATATGACTTGTTATGCACATTTACTTATATGAGAAAATTGTCATGCTTCCCCTTGATGTTCAATATAGTGTATGTCATTTATGACAAGTTAAAACAGTAGTGTTATTATACACAAGCCCATGTTATTAAACTGAGTGTCTATTTTCAATTTAATACTATTTGTTCAGAATATGATTGTTACATTCTGTGACATTTCAAGTTCAGGCTTCTATTGTTTCTCTTGAACAACTATCAGTTTGCTGTCATGTATATATGGTCAAGATGGGTTACAAAACTACAATTCAAGTTAAAGCAATTACATGACTTGTTATGCATATTTACTTATATAAAAAATCATCATGCTTCCCCTTGATGTTCAATTTAGTGTATGCCATTTATGACAAGTTAAGACAGTAGTTATTACACACAAGGTCATGTTATTAAATCCTGTCTTTAATATCTAAATTCAGCAGACTGCTTCATCTTATATGACGATTATATATATTTTATGTCTAGATTTACAAAAATCATACATTACATACCTATAGTGTGTTTTTTTTGGCTCTTGCTTAATTATTTCAGAGACTACAAGCTGTAATGTTTATTCTTATTATTAGCTCCTTCCAAGCATGTTTATACAGTCCATAGACTTTAAATTATGAGACCCTTCTAGTTTCTACTTGGTATAAGTATATTTCCATCCTTACATACATACATATCAGTACTTCAAGCATGGGCAACAATGCCCAACCAGTTTTGCCAGAATACCATTCACTAGTTCATGTGGTGTGTTTCCAGGCTGTTCTTAAAATATCCAAACCAATATTTGTCCTGTTCCATTTTACCAGCCTGTTCCATGCAGTGGCCACTCTGCCAGTGAACCACTCAACACACTTTCCATTCCCACAGATATTTCCATGAAGGAAATCTGATGACTCTCTAGCTCTTCCCAGCAACCCCAAACACCCCTAGAATCAGCTATCACCATATGCCCAACACGTCCGAGCAAGCTCACCTCATATACCACTGCAAAGGGTACCTGCAAAGACCAAGTGCTCTTAATCTTTCACAATAATTCAGACTTCCACGCTTATGTAAGTCCTTAATGTGTTTGGACCAAAATACATTTTAAATATAAAATTCCGCTTATTATTTATTTTTTTCTTTTATCAAGAATCAACTTAATGAGCTAAACGAAGTGTTGGGAGACAATCAATATGTGTACATGTGGTTTAAAACAGCCCTTTTATTTTATATATATATATATATATATATATATATATATATATATATATTTTTTTTAAAACCAAAAATGTCATTGCCGAGAATCATCTCGGAGTCTCCTCAGAGCCATTAAGTATTATCATCACTCTGTGTCCGTTACCATAGCAACCTGGGCGCATCTGTTTCTGTTAGTGTGTCTGTGTACTGCATACTAGAGGCTTGCAATGAACCTGAAGCAAAGCTTCACCTCACTGCCACTGCAACATCAAGCCAAAATTCCCTCCCTTTCAGTGAGGCAGTGGCCAGGAAAAGAACAGAGAGCAAACAGATAAGAAAAAAAAACAAAAAAAAAAAAACAAACCTCCCAACAAGCTGCCACAACAAGAGACAACACACTCCTCCAGCCCTCCCACCTCTCACTCAGCAGACGTACAAACAAACCATTCTCTGCCAAAATATCCCAAATCACAGATCTATCCATCCCCTTCCCCTGGATCCAGGCTAAAACACCAAATATCTCTTCCTAATACACAAGCATCAGTAAACCTCGATTACAAGCCACAACCCATAGCTTCCCGGAGATGAAAATGGCAACGTATAACAGCTGCCAGGCACAGCTGCATCCACAGAGACCATGTCAGGCTTAATCAGTAGAAATAATATCACAAGATGTCCAACAGTAAAGGCGAGACACGGTAGCAATTAACCTGTTTATTAACTGAATAAAGCGCTTTTCGTTATTGTAAATGTGGCAACTTCATCAGATTCATCCAAATGAATTCATTACAAGTTTAAATAAGTAAACATAGGTCACATGACCACTGTCAGCTGACATATTATGCGTATCTAAAAAAGTACTGAGACCAGTGAAACTAGCCAATTCATGATGTTACATATAAAAATCTAAATGTCAGCCTAAAACAAAAGTCTTTAAACCAGCGAAAACTTCCAAATACAACAATATAAAGTTAATAAATAAAAATGAACAATGTATACACTCAAACAACTTGTTGATACATCTAAAATAACACTTAAAAATAAACACAAACTACTCTGTTTGTGTTAACTAATGAACTGTTACTACAAAATAAATAACTAAAAAGATTTTTAACCATATCAATTTATCCACTCTCCTCAAATTTTATATGTTGGCAAAAAAAAAAAAAAATATATATATATATATATATAATGCTGTCAATATTTTATTTATCAGTATAGATAAAAGTGTCCTTCTTACGTGGTACTTAACCATATCGTGACCATTTCCCACAGGTATAGATGCATGTTGAACCCACCACAAGGTACGTGTGTAAAAGGTATGTGTATATATACATATATATATATATATATATATATATATATATATATATATATATATATATCAATATATATATATATATATATATATATATATATACATATATATATGCAGACATATTAAACAACTAATACTGTACAAAAAAAGAACTCCTCGAGTATACCAAAAGTCATCAAATAATTCATCTAATCAGGCTGTTGAGTTTTAGAAGACAAGAGATGTTGCAGGAATCATTTAATCCAGGGCTTGAAAAGGCATTTAATCTAACCTGCCATGCTAACTCACATTGTTCAAGCATCAAGTTAAATGGACCTTCTAAAACTCAAGAGCCTGATTAGATGAATTATTTGATGACCTTTGGTATACTCGAGGAGTTCTTTTTTTGAACAGTATTAGTTGTTTAATATGTCTATATATATATATATATATATATATATATATATATATATATATATATATATATATACACACATATATATATATATATATATATATATATATATACATATATATATATATATATATATATATATATATATATATATATACATTTGTTCTTAAGTATACAATTGATCTAATCACACCTGTTTGTGTTTTGTGATCCTATTATGTACTCCCCCATGTGTGCTATGTGTTATATGGTGGGAGAAGTTTCACCAATGATAGTCAATAGTGTAATCCTGTCTAGTGCATGAACTATTCAATTCCACAATTGTGATGATTTCACACACACACACACACACACACACACACACACACACACACACACACACACACACACACACACAATATATATATATATCTGTATCACAGTCTGATACTATTAGCCTGGTCCATATGGCATGTAGAAAACAACATCAATATGTCACTTCCAGTCATATTCACTACCACAATCAAATTGGTTACAAAATACTTATACTAATACAAGGGATGCACATTGGATTTGTCTTCAGTGAACACAAAGTGACACATTTCTGTCTACTTTAAGATACCATTCAATGATACCATACAGTGAAACCATCATTATGCAGTACTGCAACACTCTGTCATCAGCACCTGTAAAGACTGGCATATCTACATATGTACAGCCCCAAGTCATGCTGTGATGACCCCGGGCTCTCTGCACAGACATTCACTGACATAGTTGTCCATGTGTATGCCAGTGTTGTACTAGAATATGCTATCCTGCGACTGCTGTACCCTTCCAAGTGCACCATAGACATAACAGCCCATACGTGCCCTTGTAATAATATAAAAGCACACTGTACAAGCAATGCTCCCCTCTCAGAGATCTGTGACCATAACTACCAACATATGCACCCATGCAGTGTTGCAGTTGCCCATTGCCCAACTGATGCAAACCTGAACATGGCTGCCTACACTGTGTGGCCATGCAGTGCCACAAATTGCCATACACAACTGTTCTACCCTTCCTAAAGAACTTTAACCATGAGTCCTCACGTATATGCCACTACAATATCACAGCAAGATGTAATGCAAATTATACACTCCTTGCAATGTGTGACTATGTCTACACAGTATTACATCAGGACATTCTGTAATCAATACACCTCCTCCCCAAAGACAATAGATCTGGATTCCCATATGTGTCCACATCCAGTGCCATAATAAGTAATCTCACAAGTGACACAGCTCTCTCAGAGAAACGTGTACATGAATAACCACATGCATACTCATATAGTGTCGTGTCATGCTGTGGTGCACCCAGTGTTGTCCTCCCACACAGCCATAACCACATTTGCCAAATGTGTCATTGCAGCATTAAAACTGCCCGTCATGAACCTGACAAATGCATACAGTACAGTACTTAACCAAAATCAGTACAGGCAGCGGAACTAGGAATATAGTCACACAGCAGCCAAGTAATCCATAATGCAGTTCACAGTATACCGTCAGAGCTACATCAATAGAAAACATGTGCTTTATTTTCCAGACGTTTTAACCTGCATTGTCTAGACTCAAAACGGGTTGCTTCTTGCTCTGATGTCAGTATCTGTGAAGTGAAATCAAGAATTATGAGTTGGATGTGTCACTTTTGTCTTCGATGATTGTTACATTCATGTCAAGAATAATATATATATATATATATATATTATATATATATATATATTCTGACAGGTTAGCTGCTGCTGAGCAGTTGAAGGATATGAGAGAGACATTTCTCTTTAAAATAGTCTGGTCTCTTGTTTCCTGATGTCAGCACACCTGGAGTTTGTGTCTTCCTCTAAAGCATTTTAAATCAAATTTCAAAACACCAGGTTGCTCTGCTAACTTTATAAATACTGGCAGCTAAGCTAAATGGTGGTAAACTGTTGTGTGTGACATCTAGTTCAGGAACTTTTTAATGCAATCTAAAGCTCATCGATAAGCATCCATCAGAAGAAATGTATGACCACAGAAACTCAATTGGAAAGATCTCAGTGCTCCACCTAGAGGAGATTCAGAAAATTACCATGTAGTGGTACCCTGTCTCATTTCACATTCAGAAGAAAATACAGTCAAATGGGTGCCCATCATACTTCTCAACCTCTTAGCACAAGAAATCTGGGCAAAGACTAAAATAATGAGGGGACGTACCTCTCAACTGTAGAGATTTTCCCAGAATGCCCAGATTTCTGCCTCATATTGATAGTATGTTCCTCATAAAAAATATGTTTTTTTATGACAAATCACTGGGATGATCTATGGATTAAAGTCACTAGATAATGATATGCATTTGAGTTTCAGACTTCATGTCCTTCAGAAAATTCATGCTATCACAAATCCTGTTAGTCTAGCAACATTCTAAGTTTATAAGAGCAGTATTTAAAATGTGTCTCTATTTTTGAGCTTTTGTCTCTCCATTATGCCAGGCTTTGTCCAGATTTCTTGCACTAAGAGGTTGAGAGAGGTATGTGTGTGTGTGTGTGGGGGGGCAAAGGCCCAAAAATAGGGACAGATTTTAAATATTGCTCTTATAGACTTAGAAAGTTGTTAGAACAACAACGTTTGTCTTACCATGCATTTTTTGAAGGAAATGAAGTCTGAAACTCAAATGTATGGCATTACTTAGTTATTTCAATCCTCACTGATTTGTCAGAAAACCACACATTTTATGAGTAATAGGTCAAAGATATGAGTTATAAATCTGGACATTCTGTGAAAATCTGGATAGTTGAGAGGTATGGTGCCCATATATAGGTGTGCATAATGGCTGTACACATATGTATGCCCTATTTACAATGTATGCCCTGTGACTTTAAGTCACTAGACTATTTATGAAGAATGTAATAAAGCTCCTGTATGCTTCTGATGTCTTATATGTTGCAGCAGATATCCATGCTGAGCAAACACTATGTAATTTTTCTTACTGTAGCTATGGTGATTTAATGTAGGGTACAGTATTTCAGGGACATGTGAAATAACAGATCACATGCTACAGCTTATGAGCACAGAGGTACACAAACACTTAACAACTGGACACAAAAAGGAATTTGTTTTGTATGCTTATTGTGTATGTGGTATACTTGCAGAGTGCCCTGGATGTTCCACAGAATGGTCAGTGACATATGTGTGGAGCTGTCCTGAACCCATAGGACCGGGTCCTTACATAGATGACAGATGTGTTTTAGAAATGCTTGCTATAAAACCACAGAAAGAACACAGGAACCACTGCTCAGAATGTTAGAACTTTGTTTCATCTGTGCACTGCCAGGAAACTTCTTCAGAATAATAGCCTAGATAAAATCTAGCAAGTGTGCACTTGTTATATTATACCATATACGATTTTGTCATTTAATGAAAATGAAGAGAAAGATAAAATATTCCCAAAAGACTTCTTATCTTCAGCATACATTTGATATTAACTGATTCACTAAGACTAGTGATGAAGTGGCTTGAAGGCATAACTGCCACTCCAACTCTAAAAGGGTATTCTTATCCCCCCCGTACTAGTGTGAATGCTATCCTCCACTAAAAAATGCAAACTTATCTGTTCTAAGGTTTGTCTATACAGGCCAATAGCAGAATCTTTTTACTTTATGGTATATATGTGCTCATAAATTTGTAAATTTGTTGTGACAACTTGTGAGACATTTTACCTACATAAAACACCTTGTCGTTGTCACAAGTAACAATGTACACTACATCTTCGGCGATACAGCCATGGTATGCTTATGGAAAAAATGTATCATTTAAATGATCAAATGAAATGTAGGGACACCTATTAACAAACCAGCATGTGTTGCACATACTACACAGAAACATACCGCATGATTTATGTGCCACTTGATTGACTAGATTCTCATTCTTTTTTGCAAAGACTTGAGGTTCTTTCCTTTCTTGCAGATAAATGTGGGATTTTCTCCAAATACTTTGTAGAGGTAGCTATCATACCCAACACTTCTAATTACTATTAATGATATTTTTTCTTATATCAACAATGTAAACTGTACAATAAGAATTATGGTCAGTGAGTTTATTACTGATGCAATTTTGCTCTTTGATATATTATTTCTACCCAAAAATGACTTATTTGGCATTTCCCTTTAGGAGACAACTACAGCTAAAAGTCTATTTTCTGTTCACTGTATTCATGTTCTCTCAAAAAATATTATCACCTGTGACCTATCTAGAAAGTTGAACCACTTAACACTCAATACTGTTTTTTTTTTTGAAAACCAAGTGACAGCTTGGAGGCATGCAATTAAGCATTTCTTAACTTTGACTTCCTGTATATGGTCGGATTTAAAGTACCACAGTCCACATTAAAATATATTTCGGTATCCAGATGAAGTAACCTCTCTGATAAAACATTTGTAAATGAAAGAGACTCCATGGTGTGGTTCAAATAATCTACAAATTGCATGAGCTGTTGAACAGTAAGACATAAACCTACAAACTTACTAGTTCCCTCTAGTATTGGTTGCTAATAAAAAACCTTCTTGCCTCTCATCTGTTAACCACTTTAGTCCACTCAGGCTATCTTTAGCAATCTGTCCTGTGCCATGCATCCATCAGCAATTTTCTAATGCAATCTTCTTCTTCTTCTTTCGGCTTTTTCCCTGGTTAGGGTTCGCCACAGCGAATCACCTGTCCGCTCATGATTGGCAGTGGAGTTTTACAGTGTCGAGTTGCCAGCCCGGTGCCCAACCTTCCACAGAAGGCACACACACACACACACACGCACTCACACCTAGGGCCAATTTAGAGTGTCCAATCCACCTGCAGCATGTCTTTGGGATGTGGGAGGAAACCGGAGCACCCGGAGGAAACCCACGCGACCACAGGGAGGACATGCAGACTCCACACAGAAGGTACCCCAGCCGAGGATTGAACCGGAGAACCTCTTGCTGTGAGGTGACAATGCTAACCACTGCACCACCATGGCCGCCCTTTTCTAATGCAATCTAAAACACTGTAATAAACTTCAGCAAAATAATTGTATGCTGTGAGACTATCAAAAAATAAACAGTCACCAGTATAGAACCCATTACAATAATACATTCTCATTGGTGATGGTGTTCTCTTCATGATTATGCTGATGTGAAACTGGTAGAAATCTCCCAATAACTGTTTTGTGAATGTTAGCACTAAGGAATCTGACAGCCTTATAAAAGTTTTCAAATAGATGATCTATGTCATTTGTAAGACAGCCACTCCACAATTTCTGAATGTCCTGTGACTGTCAGACTATACACCAGTATATGAAAACTGATGCAGATTCTAAGTTAATGCCATTAATGACCCATCATCATACTGCACGCCAATCATCAGTTAAACATCCAATCTTAATTTTAAATGTTAATATTCTTTATATTTTAAAAAGTACTATCACAGAACTAAAACCCATTTACTGTAAGCATATTCCACACTTGGCCGTAAATACTGATGGGTAAACATCAATCTTAATTTAGTTAAACAGCATAAATAAAAATAAATAAAATCAACAAAAATAATAATAATTTAAAAATAAAACAATCTTTTAAAAACATTTTTAAAGACATTTAAAAACAATTAATTATTAATCACATTAAAATAATTTCAATAATGTGATTAATGTGAAATGTGAATCACTTACTAATTGGAAACCATATGTATAATTATTATTTGAACCAACAGCTGGTAATATAAAAAATCTAGAAGTAATTTTTGATGTAATCGGCAACAAAACTGATTAAATAAAAAGCTTAGCAATCTATTTAGTGTTTAAAAAAGTCTCTACAAACAATACTAAGCTAATGATCCTGATGTCATTCAGCCCTAACGGTTGTTATTAAAGTAAAAAAAGTTGCCAATACAGTTGTTTGTATTTGAATCAATAAGGTTCATTTCTTGGCTGCGTGGAACAATTTCAGCAGTGTTAACTTTTAAATTGAAAAAGTTGCTAATTTTTTCCCTTTGAGCATTTGATCTCATGCTTCACAACATACCATTCTAAGGATTTCATATTCTCTCCTTCTTTGGTGTTCTTCCCATCTTGATTTGTTAATTTGGATATACAAAAACTTGCAAAAAAGTTTTTATCAAAATGTCTTCACTGTCACAGTATTTCTCATATTTCTGTATTGTAAAATTATTGTGTGTTTGACATTGCAAATTCCTGTGTGTAGTGTTTGATCCTTTTTCCTTTATTTTTTTTATAGACATGTGTCTTGTCCTTTGGTTGGACATTCAACCTTCCTTCCAAGTAGTTTTTTTTCCTTCTCCTTGTTGAATGACATGGACAATGTTTTTTCGAAAAAAATGTTTGGTAAAATTTCATCTGTAAAAAAAATAAGGCTATCCCTTAAATTTTGATTTAGGGTTGCGTTGTCTTCCTCATTGTAGGTTAACAACTTTACTGTCTTTTTCATTGTTGACTTCTATTAGTTTTTTTTCTCTTTGTGTTCAGTCTTCACCAATTAGTATTATAAAATCATCTGTCTTTCTGTCAAGAAGACTCTGTTATTTTGTTTTGATCTTCAAAATCTTGTCTGTTGAAAAACTTTTTGGCTTCTTTCTTTCTTTCTAGAGAAGACTGGTTCTCTGTTCATTCTGCTAGATCTGACAGAAGGTTTCTTTTGATTATCTAATCTTGATTCTGATTTTTCTCTGGCCCCCATCTAGTGATTTCTTAGGAGAAGATTTTTTCTGAAAAAAATCTGATGTAAATTTCCCTTGAGTATATTATACCTGTTCTCTAGATATTTCAGTTCAAATTACTAAAACCACCAAAGAAAAATAAAGGGTATTTAAAGTATTAAAAGTATAAAGAATATTCCCTAAAAAAGGCTTACTATGAGAAAAAAAGAAATAAGAAAAGGCCAAGATGATATTCCCTAAAAAAATTTTCTTGATGAGAAAATGAGAACCCAAAAGGCTCTGATGATATTGATAACCTGGGTAATAAAACCAGAAATTTCTTTTCTTTCTTGTTTGAAGTCAATGTCAAAAGATGAAATTGTTTTGAGAACTATTTCCATCTTGTTTCAAAAATTGTCATGATCAAGATGTCGTCCAGTCAATTCATTTTCATTAATTTCAAAATCAGTCTAAGATATAACGTGTGTGTGTTTCCCAAAATTGGTTTCTATCAGGTCGGTTCCATCTTCAAAAGAAGTGTTCTCACTGTATAGGTTGTTTTTTTTTCTTCTCCCTTTACCAAGATTCTTTTGTAAATTTTTTTCCTTCCCTTCAATGTTTTAATCTAATGGAGACCTTTATTTTGCTATACTGGGGCTGCAGGAGAACCTCCGCTGTACACTCTATGGGGTCCAAAGGGGGCTTTGTATGTTTTTCAATATTTTAAAACCAAATATATTGCAATTTCTTTTTTCTTTTGCACCAAAGTAAAATAAAGAATAAATCTATAGGTTGTATAAGCATGGCTATGAGTGATAAATTGATCTTTTGTCTGGATATTAGGTTGGTGTAAACTCACTTGATTCCATTTCTATGGATCATTTAGTAATTCATTGATCCCTCCTCCTCCTTCATATTCTCTCATTCTCGACCACCAACTGGTTGTCCTTGTCTTGTTCTTTGGTGGTTGTCACTAATAGCTCTTATTTTGTTTTTCAGGTGAAAGGTTTTGTCATGTTTAATTTCTCATTAAGGTTTCACCCTCAAGGTGAGGTTGTCAGTGTGTGGGTGCTGTTGGTTTGGGTGTGTGGGGGTGTGTGGAGGTTGGAATTCAAGCAGTGCTTTCATTGCCTTTCCCTGTTCCACAGTTTTTCGCCGGAAAAACTTTTTTAAAAGTTTCTCAATTTTAAACTTGATGTCGTCTGAAGTTTTTTTTTTTTGTTCTCAAAAAAATTCCTAAAGAACAACCTTTGAACCAACTCACTAGAATGTTGACACTAATGTAAGGACATTAAAATGAAATTGTAAGAATTAAATATATGTAATGTGTGTTCCTGATATGCCTCAGAATTCCAACCCTGCCTCCCTCCCCGCTGCTCTAACTGCCCCCCCCTTGTTCTTTTTTCAGTTGTGTTCTCCTCCCTTGTTGCATCTCTCTCTGATCTCCTCTTTGGGGCTGTTGTCCTCTTTGTTCATTTCCCCTTCCTCCTGTTGTTCAATTGTTTCTTCTCTCTCATCCGTCTCCCCATTGCCTCCCCCTGTTTCATTCTTCACATTGTGGGTAGTGTTCTTTGTTTGGTGTAGTGTGTTTTGTTTTTATTTTCATCTTTTCCTTTTGGTTTTCCCTTTTTTCCTCTTTTCCCCCTACTAGCCTTTTAGCATTTCTTTTTTATACTTTATCTTACATTTTTTTTTATATTTTTTCTTAATTTAATCAAACAATTACAATTATTATTTAATGTTTTTGTTGGTTTTTCAATGTCTATTTGTATTTTTTCCATTTATATTTCATTATTATTAATAATAGCTTCATTATATTCATGCCACAGTTATCAAAAAATAGACAAGCTTGTTATACAATTTTCAGACCCATCAACAACATTGTAGGCATTTGCAGACCCCAAAACCTTAAATAATCACTGTCAATTTTTTACAATCTTTTTCAAAATCATTGTCAATTTCTAAAATTCATAGAAATCAAAAAAAAATTAGAAAGTAAAGTAGAAAAATTAAAAATTAGAGTAGTTTGTTTAAAAATTAACTAAGTTTAGCTTAAAAAGTTTTAAAAAATTTGGAAAATGTACCTGTGGTAACGTTGGAACTTTAGATATGTCCTCCCAGTCTCTCTCTTGGTGTCTTTCGGACTCTCACGGTCATACCCTCACATCCATTACTGTTACGCTCTTCTTGATCAATCGTGATGTGAACCCATCCATCCCATTGTTCTGTTGTCTGATCGCTTGAAAAATGTGAAAAAAAAAACCTTCTGTTCGCGCCATTACAGTCTGCTGTTCCAGTTTTCTGATTCACTTCTGCTTCCCCGGGGATTGCACTGGAAATGGAGCACTGGAGGTGGTTGAGAGGGTGAGGCAAGCAAGGCAACAACCAACAAGATAGTTGAGCTTCTTACTTCCTCTTACCAACTTCGCTCGAGCGAGCTCCTCGCAGGCTCACCCTAACAAAAAGTCAAAAAAAATAACAAAGCAAACAAAAAAACAGCCAAATAAAACTCAAATAAAGTGAAGAAAGTAGAATGAAGTATCAACAACTCAAAGGAAAAAATGCTTTAATAAACACTGTCCAAAAACACTCCAATAAAAAGACCGTAAAACAATACAAAAGCAAATCAATCCATCATCACGTCTACTAACTCCAACTTCATCAGTTAAACTTTAATCTTTAAAGTTTTTTCAAATTTATATGTTTTCAAATTACAGCCAATCATGTTCAATCAGTACTTGCCATTTACTAAGGTTAATTGTTGGAACTACAGTGTTCATAAGCCATCAGTTCTTCCCAAGGTTAAAACCAAACCACATCTAAAAATAAAACACTAAATTTAAAACAATAATTTAAAAAAAACATCTTTTAAAAATTTAATTAAAAAACATATTTTTGTAACACCATTTAAAAAAATTTAAAAATTAAGAAAATTGAATGTGAAATGATGAATCAGCATAAAATGCCACCCAGCTATGCCATCTTGTGGTATAATGTATAATTACAACCTAAACTGGAAATGTAAATATAAAAATAAGTGTATGGATTGTAATTTTTGTAAAATAAAACAAAAAATGTACAAAAGTTTTAGTTTTTGTATTAGAGTTTTTAGCTCTGGAGCTAATGATACTGGAGCTAATGATACTAAGTTCATTAAGTTACTGTCAACTGTTAAAAATCTAAAAAAGTTGCCAATAGCATAGTTTGTATCTGTGTCCCTTTCCCACTCTTGGGATCCCAGGGTTAGTGGGACAAAAATAAAATAAAAAAGAATAACCTGATGTGGTTACATTTGCTTGAATGCTTTCGTTTTTCTCATTCATCACCTTTGACATCGTGATAAGTCTCATATCTCTGTCTGAGCTTTCTTTTTCTCTTCCCACGAGAAGGAGGGACATTTTTTTACAAACTGGAAATGCCTATATTGGCAGCATTTGAGGTAACAAAATATAATGATGACTGTGAACTTGGTACCAAAATAGATAACCTTCAAAATGTGGAGTATGTAAACAGGCACTTTACTGGTGTACATGATTGGGCTATTAAAAGTAGGATAACAATTTAATTTTAAGAAAAATAAGATACTTTTTGGTAAACATATGAAGGTAAGATTATGATGGGAAACCTTGAACTAAAAATGTTTGATCAGGTGTCAGATCTTAGCATTACAGTTGGAACTGGCATGAATTTCATGTATCATGTTCATGACATCAAAACTAGAGGACTGAGACGAGTTGGTCTAGTATTGAATATACTGGAAACAATACATCTGCGGTATTACAATGTAGTCATATTTAAAGACTTCAGCATGTTAGCAGCCTCTGCTTGTACTCCCCACTTGTGATTTGGTTTATAATGTGAACAGAATGCAGGAAAACAGAAGTTGCCCTCTTTTATATATAGATACATTTACTTGTGCTCTCAAAGAAGACTGGAAAAAATGAAAGGAACCATAAGACTCCTCCTTTATTTCCTGCAGAACATAAAAACAGCACATTGCCAGAGATAACACAATGTCAACTGCTGGCTAATATGGAACATTCAGTGGAATTCAGATTGGTCTATCCTGTCCCAATGGGAGAACAGATAAACCAGATCCATCAGAAATTTTTAAAAATCAATGATACCCTAGCTAATTATATCAGCAGAACCAACCAAAAATTGGAAATAATAGAGGAGTCAGTATCTATAAACAGTCTGATGACATATCAGCATTACAAGCAGCAGAGTGAGAAATGTAAGTCAACATGGTAGTCCAGGAAGCTAAAATAAAAGTTATCCATCAGAAACTTGCAAAACTGGAGGACAGACTGAAAGGGACAATCTTCAGTTCACATGGAATCCTGTAAAGGTCTTTAATGGTGGACTGTATATGCCAGTGGATGGGAAAACCCCAACAAGAAATGTAACAGAATGGGCTCATGGGATATAAATTCCAGGCACAGATCCTATCAGATGTCATAGACTGATTGTAATAAAATTGAGGACATACACTTTGAAGGAGAAAATTCTATTCAGCTTGTGGAAGACAGGCACTATCTTGAAGAGTCTCAAGTGTTTGTCTATAATGACTACTCCACATCAACCAGGCTGTTGAAAAGCACTTTTATTATTTGTTTCAGGGAATGCAGAGAAATTGGAGTTAAATTTAAACTTAATTACCCAGCCTTGCTTTGTTTTTTTTCCATCAGGCACTAAGACATTTGTGGACTTAAAGTTATTGAGGAGCTGCATCTGAAATTGGATGCCTTCAAAGCAAATCAGAATGGTACCAGAGAAGTCATTATGGACACTGGACCTTCCAGAAGTTAAGCCATGACACCTAAAGACAGACTACTGAAAAAAACACTTCCAGTTTTCCAGAGAAGTATGTAGAAGATAGTGAGAGATGACAGAGAATTTTCCAAGAGAAAGGAGGATGTGTAATTGCCAGACTTGGTGGAAGGATTGTCCAAGCTAGACAAAGCAGAAGACCATGCTGAACTATAATTGCAGCCTTTCCCACTTTTAAGAAAATACTGTTTTGTAAAGGGCCTCATATTTTGAACTGTCCCCTTGGTATGCATACCAGTATTTGTTAACATCAATTAGATTATATACATAGGTGGTAGTGGTAAGAATTATTTTTCATTAACAGTGTTTCAGTAAGTTAGAGGGGAGTTTAATGTTTTTAAAGGGGCAAGGCCAATGGGATACGCCATATAGAATGAAACATTAGAATATTAGTGGGGTTTGTTTTAGAGGCCAAAGGATGGAAAAAAAAACATTTAAGATCCATTGCAGGGATGGGGAACTCAATTCTAACATGGCAGTTGACAGAGTTACCAGGCCCAGGAGTTCCAAAAGGGTGGAGGAAATTATTGATATAAGGTAGTGAAATTGTAATGGAAAAGATATTTCATATAACTGTTTTTTAGGGTGGTCATAGCAGCTATCTTACTAAGGTACATAGGATTTGTCATGAACATATTTGGGCAGATGTATTTCTCCATCAATGCTGGTATATAAAAACAAATCTAACAAGGAAGGGTGAAGGACTCAAGGTTAGGGTAGGCAAGATAGAATATTGTGGTATGAGTCCTGTCCCTTGGTTCTGGCACTTCAAATCATGAGATCTTTGATATGAGTGAGGGGCATGCAAAGATTCAGAAGAAGGAGGAGGCAGAATGGAGAATTATGATGCCAACCATGGTGATGGCCATGGCTGGGACACTTGTAAACTAATTAGTTTACCACACTTGCAAATAGTTTGTAGGTTTACAACAGAGGTTTCATAATCTCCATGCATTCCCCCCTTTGTATTTTTCTTTTGCTGCATAGCATTTCCCCCTTTCCTTGTTTTAGTAGGGAGAGTAGAGGGGTTCACTTACATGGTAAAAGAGCACCCTGAAAGGTCATCTGGAGCTAGGGGGGGGGGACAAGAAGATTTTATTCATAAAAAGAAGGTAATGGACTTGCCATAAATAAGGAGAAGGTGCAGGATGGGTGGGAGAAGAATGAGCGGGATTGAAGTTCAATTGGGGGGTGGAATTAACTTCAAAGACTGATTTATTGGTCAACAGCTGCTTGCATCAATTTTGCATTTGCAAAATGGGTCGTACATAGTTACTTTGGTTGATTTTTGGCTTGAAAATGTAGATATTTGTTATAACTTGCTATTGCTGCAGGACAGGATCCAATCTATGAGGTTGGGGGAGGGGGGCACCATACAATAACAGAAATAATGGTTCTTTGGAGGAGGATATGTTGGTTCAGGATGTGATAGAGAAATCCTGCAAAACCCCAGACAGGGGAAGGGCAATCAGCTATTTGATTTAATATGGGAATATGGTGAATCACATTATTACCAAGGAATGTGAATGGCTTGATGGACAATAAAAAGAGGAACCAAATGTTTACGTACTTAACGGGTGGTGTGGATAGAGCAGTACATCAGGAAACAAATATGAATCAAAAGGAGCATGAAGAAGGCATAAAAGGGAAATAGAGTATAGTGTAAGCTTACAATCAGAGAGACAGAGAGAAAAAGAGAATTACTGGTACTAATCAGAAAAATATTTCCACTCCAAATAGAGGAAATAAAAAGCCACAGACAAACTAGAGATAATTTTATAAAGGGATCTAGACTGGGTCAGTGGCTAACTGTAGCATCTGTATACATTCCACCTAAAACTAGACAGCTGAAACTTCATAATATACTTGGATTGTTTGTTGAATTCCAGGAGGGCATACCATTGATAGGTAGGGACTGGAACTCAGTAATGCACATTTCAGATGTTTCAGTGGGGCTGAGGCAATCTGAAATTGACAGGGAATGGAGATACCTGGTGAAAAATTTTAATGCACTTGGATTACAGTACATAATGGAGGGCAATAATCCTAAGACAAACATTACTTACTACTCAGGAAAGTATAATACATAGGTCAGATTCGACAGATGGTGTTTTTTGAAGGAACATTTACATCAAGTCAGTAACTTACAAATTCTCCCAATAGTTATGTCAGACCATGCCCCTATATTTTTGGAATTCTGGATGAAGAGGCACCAATATTTCGAATGGCATTGGCATTTCCCAACATACAGACTTAATAGGCCAGCTTACAGAAACTGGCTGATGAATTATGTGCTGCAAGAGCTTAAGAAATTGGATGGGGCAAGGACTTAAGTGCAGCCTAGGTGTCTTTTAAAGGGAGAATTAGAATTAAGATGGAAGCATGGTAGAGGAAACAGTGGGAAAAGAATAGATCCAGATATTTGCAAATGCTCAGGGATCTTAAAGTGACACAGGAACAACTCACTGAGCAAATTTCCCCAAAAGTCAAACAATGCATAGAGAAGCTGAATCTATAAATAATCAAATATTTATATAATTTACACGAATATAAGATAACTAAGATTAAAATATTGCATTTTGAAAATAACTCAAAAATAAATAAGTTATTGGCCCAAAAGCTGAGACACCAAAAGAAAAAACAACAACAAACTTGACTTTATTCCAAACTTCCAATACCATCCAGTAAGTGGTTTCATCTTTGGTAAGACTTCTTCAGACTGAATGAAGGAAATAAAACACTACATTATATACACCATCAAGTAAACTCAGAACCAATTAGAATAATTAAACAATTAACCAATTACTGTCTGCATCAATGTCTGAGACTTTTGCTCTTTAAGTATATTTATTTATTTATTATTTATTACATTTGTTAACTGGGAAAGTCTGATTGGGCCAGGAGCCTGTTTTCAGCAGAGGCCTGGGGAGAAAAGCTCCAAAAAAAAAAAAAAAAAAAAAAAAACAGTACAATAAATTCTTTGAATAACCCAACAGTAGTTTAGTTTACAGAATTCTAAAACATTAAATACATTCCTTTTATGTAAAAACCTAAGTCAGGCTAGGCAAAAATATAGCAGGTTACACAAAATAGCATTGTTAGATCTGAAATTTGAGATTTCACCTAGTTACAATTTTCATATAGAGACGTAACAGTGTTGCCATGTTAGCAAGGAGGGTTAATACAAAAGAAAATACTTAAATAGTAGGAAATCAGGGAGAAATTGTAGTAGTAGTATTGTAAAAAAACAATATCGGGTAGGAAGTGGTGGGAGTGAGGCTAGGTGGATATTAACCTGAGGTAAGACAGGAGCAAAGCCAATGATTAGCTAGGTAGTACTGTAGTAGTTGTTTGAATTCATGATGGTGTGGGATTTAATAATTGTAGGAGGGAGAGTATTCCATAGTTTGGTAATTTTATTAGAATAGAATGGAATATATCTTAAAATTCTCACTGTAATTTATTCCTGGAGGGTTACTGGCATTTAACTTTAATTGCTAGCAATACTCCCTCCAATCAAAAGCTGATACAGCAAAAGGTGGAAAGAATGATGAAAAAAAAAAATTAAATATCCCAGCAAAAAGAGGATTGAGGAGGACCGAGACAATGCACCAGTCATGCTTACAACATTCAGTATTATTATAGAAAGGCTGTGGAGGAAGAGAGTAAAGTATCAGAAAGACAATGACATCTGGAGACTCTAAACATGCCCCAACTCACTATACAAGAACGGAATGATCTTATTCAAGCAATAACAGTTGAGAAAATAATTGAGATTCTGAATATGCAATAAAGGGGGAAGGCACATTGGGAGGATGGCATCTTAGCAGAAGTTTGGTAAAATATAAATGATAAAGTGGCTAAGGTCTGGGTTAAACTGTCAAACAATATTCTGCAAGGAGGGCATAAGACACTCCCATAGAAGGTTGCAGTTATAATGACATTACCTAAAGAAGGAAAAGACCCTGGTGATCCCCACTCATGTAAACTGATATCAGTCTTAAGTTGTAAGTAAAATGTTTTAACAAGCATTCTAGCAAGCAGGTTATAGCCAATACTACAATGAATTATTTACTTGGACCAATGTGGCTTTATGGAGGATAGGCAAACATTTGATAACATGCATAAAACACTAATGTTGCAAAGGGATGTTGAATAAAAGAAAAGAAAACTGCTTATGGTGTGACTCAATGTGGAAAAAGCATTTGACAAAATAAGGCATTTTAAATTGAACATGCTAAAATATTATGGATTCCTAGAGACATGGATTGCATTGGATGTGAATCTGCACATGGGTGCACACATTAAGCTGAACAGTAATGGCAATGTCTCTCCTTAAATAAATACATCTAGAGAGACACGGTAGGAATGCCCACCCCACCCCTCCTGTTTATGCTATACTTAGAGCCTTTGGCTACTGCAATAAGGAAATCTACAATAGATGAATACAAATGGGGCATTATGAGGAAAAATGGCATTCTTTGCTTAAGATATAATTCTATACCTTATAAGACCTGAAAGGGATTTACAGAAAATATTTACAAAACTAGATGATTTTGGACAATTATCTGGGTATAAAATTAACACATCAAAAACTAAACCGATAGCTATAATTTACACTCCCACCCTTGAATTAGTTCAAACCTACCCATATCTTTAGGGCTACTGGAGGATGAAATATCTGGGGGGGTGGCTATGTAAGAAAGTCATATTGCTGCAAAGGACATGTGGTTAGAAACAATGTAAAAGATTATTACTAAATTAAATACACAGAAATTAATGGGACTGAGTTTAGACCATACGGTCCTAGTTATTAAAATGTTTATAATTCCATTTGTACTAAACACAGTCAGGCATATTATTATGTTTTCACAAAGGACACCTGGGCTAAAATCAATAAAAATCTAAAGGAATTTATTTGGGATAAAGAAAGGGAGAGGGTCTGGCAGGAGAAGATGGAGCTCTAGGGATATCGAGAGGGGGCCTGGGGCTACCTTACTTAGAAAAATATTATGTGGTGACCCAATTAAAACTCTTTGTATGTTATTCTAGGTAGGGAATACAAAGCCAAATGGAAGGATATATTATTTTATAACTATGAGGGACAGGCAAACTTAAGAAGGAAAGTAGGGGAGTGTTATATGGTTACAAATCATAGTGGATATGTCCAGCAATACTTCTGGCTCCATATTAGCTGGCTACTGGTATATAAAAAATTACGCAATGTAAGGAAGGGATATTATCAATTGGGAAGAGTAGACTGGAGAAATGACTGAGTAGAGGACATAACTTGACCACCTTATGGTATGCTGAAAATAAATGACCATATTCCTGTGAAGACCTCATGGAAGGCAATGGTGTAACCGAATGGGGTAGGGCCCAAACTACATATATATATATATATATATATATATATATATATATATATATATATATATATATATATATAGAGCAATATACCTGAGTTTAGATACAACTGCTAAAAAGTTGCTTAGGGATGGGGGGAAGAGGCCTCACTGCCCTCAGTCCTTCATTCTATCATGGATGAATGCTTAGAGAGGGCTTATGGAAAGAAACTAATCTGTAGAGCATATAGATAGAGGCTCAAATTAAAGAAAGACCCAATGCAGTCCATTAGGAATGACTGGACTACTGCCATGAATCTTGAAATTTCAACAGAGGACTGGATGCAGATATGTAATGAAATCCTGGAAATTTTGCATTTTTCAAATGGAAATGCCTCCACAAATATTTTCATACTCCAACCAAAATATGTGCCTGCAATCTCAAAACACATGTTGAAGATGTGAAACTCAAGAGAGGAGGAAATGGGACCACATATTTTGGGGCTGCACTAAACTCCAGATCTTTAGGCAGAAGCTTCAGGATAGAAGAGTTTTGATAATAAGACACCATGAGCTGCTCTCCATGGACATGCTACTTTTAAAACAGGTTAGAAATACACTCCAAAATATATCAAAGCACTGGTATCTTTACTTAGGGAAGTAGAAAAAAACTGCTACTAGGAAGTGGAGGAAGAAAGATCTCCCCAATTTTGAGGAGGTAGTTATGGCAATGGAGAAGATTAAAATGTTTGGAGATGAGACAATCAAGAGGTGCTCCAGGAAAATTGATACTTGATAAATGGAAAAGCTGGGAATTATTTTAACTTACCTAAATATTGAAATAGTGAGAATGTTGTGGACAAAACAAGATGCTGGATCTGGTAATCCTGGGCTGATGTATTTTAAGGTGATTTTATTATTTTGTGTTGTTATTAACTAAATTTGCCCAAGGCCACAATTTTTAATTCATATAAGAGAACTAGCTCTTAGTAATGTTGTAGTGTACTCAAATTAAGTTGAAGTATGGATTAAGATGTTTGATGGATATGAATTTCCTGAGACCTGGATGACATATAATACATTTTGGTCTGATTACATCCTTATAGCAAGAATAACATAAGCTGACACAGGGTATTTTTGTATGACTGTACCATGCATGTGGATTGCACAATCTGCAATGTAATTAAATGATGAAGATAAATAAAAGGATGGATGACAAAAAATGTAATTAATATCTGAGGTGAGACTTATAATAGTTATACAAGACCTGCAATAGTATATTATTTACCTTTCTGCTGTTTAGCAACCTGAGATATAGAAGTTTTGGAAATGTTGCAAAGATGCTTTATTAAAAGAATACCTGTCATCTATATTTGATACTATATTAGGTTTTTATAGTATATTGTATGGCTTGGTCAGAGGTAAATTATGCTTGACATTTAAGATATTAACATTTGAAGACGCTGGGGTAGAAAAAAAAGATTACCTTTGGCTGAAACCTATCCAGGAATAAGGGATTGGTCCTGATTACATAATGAATAACAACAAGACCTCAACAAAGGATAGATATGTGACACAACTGAAACCTAGGATGTGGAATAAAATTTGAGTAATAATTCATTGGGATACATTTAAAAATATACTGGATAAATATGAGTAGATAATAAATACAAATTTGGAGTTCAATAGACTGCAGTTTTAATGGCCTAAGGAATCCATTTGCAGCAAGGCAAAGCTAAGAAACTATGAAGCTGTTATCTAATTCACTTGCACAGAGTTTAGCTTTGTGGCTATGCTAATCAGCAAAACAGGTCCTGGAGACATCCACAGGAATTGTCTGAACCCCAAATTACTCCAAATTATTAGTCTACTGTAGTGAAACATTCATGGAATGATTTTTTTCAGGCCTTCTAATGGATGGGATGCAACAACAAGCAGAAATACAATAACATTAGCGTATAGCAATTTATTAAAACCACCCACCTTTTCAGGGTAAGTTATTAATAAAAATGGTTAATAAAGCCTCAAAAACAGATCAGAGGGGTACTCTAATAATAGTGCTAGCTTTTAAGAAGGGAACATACTTTAGCTTCACTTTGAACCTTTTGTTCTTCAGTTAATTCAAAACTGGTTACAGAAAAGTTTACTATGAACTTATTAATAAGAAGCCTATGATCTACCAAACTGAAAACTCTGACCAAGTTTGATTATGTGTAATTTTTGTATGACATACGTCTCTCAAAGTGCAGCTAATAAGTCATGCCTAGACATGAAAATAAGTTCACTGGATGAGAAAATCCATGCACTCTTAAAGCTGATCAGAGGCCACATCTGGTCAACACAGGAAGAAGTGAATTTGTTTAAAGCTGTTGAGCAGCTCAGATTACTAGGTTTATATATATATATATATATATATATATATATATATATATATATATATATATATATATATATATATATATATATATATATATATATATATATAAACAAAAAATATACTGTTTTATATGAAGTGACCAGTAAAAAATATGTTTAAAAAATGCTTGTGAAGTATTCACCCCAATCCTAAAGAAATATTGGGCATGTAGCATTTACTCCAGCATTTCTACAGTTTAGGAGTTCAAAAAGTATGTTATTCATTATCATCCACTAGGCCTTTGAAAGGAAAATGCAGCAAATCAGTCTTGTACAAACAGACAGACAGACAGATCACCAAACTAGGCTCATAAATGGTCAGGTGTGTTGTTAAAGATGTTTCCTTAAACTGCATAGGGACTGTTACTGGAAAGGAGGTAAGGTCACTTGTTTCCTGCTGACAGGAGTCATCTGCTTTTGTCCCATACATCAAGAAGGTTTTAAAACTTGGGACTAGTAAAATTTCTAAGGAGATAAATTTTACAGAAACAATGATAACTGCATTCTGTAATGATTTTTATTGGATTAGATCCAAATTGAAAGACAACTAATGACTCAAATACACTAAATGATATTCTAGCTGTGGGTCCTAAGACTGACTATAAAAAGGCACCAATATTAAAAATGCTAGGAAGTATAAGATGAATGAAGATGCTGGAACATCATGTTCCAAAAACATGAATCAGTGTGATACTTGTAAACAATGCAAGTACATTAATGACACAAGTAATGTTGTTAATCCAGGGTACCAAATGCTACTGGAATGCCAGGCACATTATAAATATTTTACTAAGGGTGTAGAATGTCTGGAAAACTGCCTTCCCTGTGATGCATTTTATGTAGAATCCAACTATAAATAACATCACCTAGGATCCAGTCACTTGTTAAAAACATAATACATTTTATTAAAATAATAAATAATATTAATTAAAATGATTGACTGCTTTCATCTCAACATAAATACTTCATCAGAATAACATGAGCAGATAAGCCAACTCTTTTTATACTGTTGAAAAGGCAGTGCTTTGATGCAAACAAGTGCACAGAATAGCTGGTGATTAAATTAACTTTTCTTAATGGCACAGGCCTCCATAACACATGAAACATTATTTAATGTGCAAATCTATTGGCAAATAAAGCACACTGGTAAAAACAAAGTAATATATTTACAATCTGTCAGCCCTAATACTAAGTACTGATGCAATCAATACATATTTATTTAAACCTTGGGAAATAGTAGCACAAAGTCTAAGTTGCCGCATAAGTTCTCTGTAAGTAAGTGAGCACTTCCAGTCACATTCTACATAGGCAAAACTGAGAGACAGTTTAGACAGCACATCTACGAATAAGACTATAAAAATACTGTCCTTAGAAAACATGTCCAAATTTGTACAAATTAAAAAAAAATGCATTTTTCATATGTGAAAAGGTTCCAGCAAGAAGTCATGGTGGTTGCTGGGCAAAGGAAATTGGATATTGAGAATTACTTTTGGCAGTTAACTTTAAATGCCACACAAAGACCAGGTTTGAATAAAATATTTCTATTATTAATATTTCTATTTTTTTTTATTTATTGACATTTGGTGACCAGGGAAGTTTGCCTATGCAAAAGCTTTTTTTCAGCAGAGGTCTGGGGAGAAAAGCTTCACAGTATATAAGAAAAACATAAAACATTATAATTGATAGAGTCAAAAAACATCATAAAAACATTATAAAATTATACACTTGAAGGATAAAATTATGCCAGGGAAGACGGTTGATAAAAAAAGATATCAGTCTCAGCCTTAGGTTATGTTAAAAAGAGGTAAAAGACAAGTGTGGAGAGTAAAGTAGGTTGTTCTGTACAGGTCCAGAAAAATGAAGATGTTAACAGGATAACAGAAAGGAATGAAAGTGGTGACTGATGAACAGGAGAGTAGTTTGACCAGTAGTAACATTTTATAAGTGAAAGGGCTGAGTAGAGGTTGAGAAGGAGTGCCATGTGACAAAGGTTAGAAAGAGGTGGGAAAATGTAAATAGTAGGGGAGAAGGAGGATAACGGGAGGGATGTGAAGAAGGGGGAATAGGTATAGAAAAGGAAAGGAAATAAAGGAAAGAATAAGGCAAAGGAATAATGAAACATGAAATGAGTCAGGCAGAGGATAGAAAGAGAAAAAAGAGCTATAGCAAGTAAAGTTAACCAGGAGTACTTCATAAAGAGAGCCATGAATTACTTAAAAGATATGTGCAGCCAAATTATAATGGATTTAAGAGTTAATCTTAGTTTTTTTTTCATGTACCAGGTTTTGGTACTATTTAGTTATTTTACTGAAAAGCAAGTTTTATGGCCATGGATATACCTTTCCTCACTGATACACAATATTGAACAAATAATTGCATCTTTCCACCATCCCCTCACCACCCTCCGCTACTTAAAGATACAAACATACAAACTTGGAGACTACACAACAATAGGAAAGTGACAAGCTCTCATTTTTTTTTCAAAAAGCTTTATTAAAATTTTCAAATGACATGTAATATATAATCAGATGTAATAAAATGTACTGTAAATAGTAAATAATGAAATTAAAAATTAGAAATAATGACAAACTATCTACAATATGTAAGAAGGCCTGAAAGCAAGATCATAAAATTATAGCTCCATTTGTTCCAAAAAAGAAAGAAAAAAATAAATAAACTGCCCAATTTCCAACTCATTAGAATCTTTTAGGTGTTGGTGACAGAATTTGGTTGATAAAATTCAATAAGAGATATCACTTTTGTCCAAGGATTATTAGTGAATAAGTTAGGATGAATTCTTTGTTCTTTGACTTTGGTCTGTCTGAGTGCTGTTTCTTTTTAGAAGGAGAGAAAGTCCTCAAAAAATGGTGGTGTAGATATTCTCTACTCTTTTGTGATACATTTCCTTGCTCCCACAAGGATAGTCCATAAGAGAGAAAAAATAACATTATTCATATCACCGTTTTCATTTACTGTGAATAAAATTATGAACTTAATGAAAACTTATCAGATAATAAAACTTTTAAAAAGTCATCTATTTTAATCCAAAATAAGCTCAGTGAAGAACAATCAAAGAAAACATGAATCCAATCCACTTTACATTCTTTTAGGTATCTCATACACAATATATTATTATTTCCATTTATTTTCACTGTTCGATTTGGTGTTAAAACTCTGAGCAAAGATTTCCAAGGAGATATATGCCAATATTGGGATCAAGAAGTATGTCTGATAAATAAAACCAACTAAGATTTATTATGAGAAGTAAATTGGGAGGCATGTCCAAAAGTAATGTGATTCCAGAATTTAAGATTTAAATTTGTTTTACATTCAATAAATATTTTGTAAATTTTTGAGATTAAGTTATCAGTTTTTGATTTGTTGCATGTGATTTCATAGACAAAATATATTAATTGGGGGTTTTCTTTAAAGTGAGAATAAGAGATAGACATAGTTCCTGAACATGAATTTTTACATCTTGTAGTAATAACCAATTCTGAGTATTTAAGTTGAATTCTAAAATAAGCTGCTAAATTATTTAGCTTTTAATTCTTTAAAACAATGATACCAGTGAATACATTTCTTGATCTCCCAGGTCACAAGTGCATGATTGTGAATTTTATTGAAATTTTTTATACTAAATGGTATTATGGATTCAAACCAGATTTTAACATCTATATTAGAGAGAGAATCAAGTTTCTAAAATATTTTAGTATAGCATTCATGTAGTTTGAGTCTGTAGGGCAAAAGGCTTTATATTGAATTAGATTACAAAGGAAATGCCAAAAAATACATAAATTAGTTAAGTTACGATTACATAATATATTATCAAGAAGGGTTAATGTAAAGTTTTCCAATTGGATTTATTATTAGGGTCAATCCAGTTTAGTATTATTTTGAAGATTGATGCTTTTATATAGGTATCAACATTAGGAAAATGAATTCCATCATGAATCCAAGGTCTTATGTGGTGAGAAAATATTTTTCTGGGCTTATTGGGGACCCCAAAAAACTTTAAAAGTTGCCTATTTATTTCCCTATGCAAGAAAAGGCTTGGATTTTATGTAATATTTCAGCAAGAAGAATCATCTTTATTAATTGAAGTCTATCTTCAAATGAAATGATAAGCTTATTCCATTTAGAAGTAAGATTAGTTATTTTATTTATAATATCATTAATGGCAATCATTATTTCATCTATGGATGGTAGTAATATGTTGTTGTCTTTCGGCTTTTCCCGGTTAGGGGTCACCACAGCAGAACTCCGGTCCACTAATGATTGGCAGTAGATTTTCACAAATGCCGAGGTGCCAGCTTGAAGTTCAGCGAATACCTAAATATTCAAATGGCAAGACCAGAGAAATAATGTGATTTGTATATATCTGAGTTTTTTCATTTTATCATAAAAGTAGATTTCAATTGGTTAAAATAAACACCAGAAACAAACCAAAATTATTTTAAAGTAGATTCTAGTTCAAGAAAGGTTGATCTTGAATTTGGAAGTATTAGCAAAATATCATCAGTGAAAGGCATGATTTTAGAAGAGTAAGTGTTAGATATATCAATACCACTAATATTTGGATTATTTCAAATTAAGTCAGCAAAAATTTCATTTTATAGAGCAAATATAATTGGAGAAAGACAACAAACTTGTTTGGTACCTTTATTCAAATAGACATATTCAGAAGTAATGGGACTAATATTGATGTAAGTAACATTTTTATAAATATTCTTTAAAAGCGAAATTAAGTTTTTATGAACACCAAATAAATCTAAGATTTTGAATAAATAATTCCAATTAAGGAGTCAAAGGCTTTTTCAGTATCAAGACTGATTAATAAAGCTTCTTTGTTCTTCCTGTTCAAAAATATACAAGAGTTAAAATACATCTAATATTATCATCTGTTTGTCTTTAATGGATAAATCTTGTTTGATCAAGATTAATTACTTGGGCTATAGGTTTATTTTAACCTGTCAGTAATAACAGACAGAAAAATCTTATAATCATTGTTTAACAGTGAGTTGGGTCTATAAGAAGAACAGAATTGCTTATTTTTATTTTCTTTTAATACCAGCGCTATTAGAAAGTATTTCCAAGAGGGTACAATTTTTTCTTGAGATTGAATTTCAATACATGATTTGTGAAAAAAGGGTATAATATGGGGAGAGAAGAGTTTATACATTTCTGTTATTAATCCATCCATGCCAGAAGCTTTTCTACAATTTTTTTGTAAGATATATGTTTTCTTAATATCAAGGTTATCAAGATTTAATCTTGGGGCTATTGTTTCAGAACTTGAATTTGAATTTTGAGTTGTATAATGAAATCTAAAAGCATCAGGAATTTTCCCAATGTCTGTGGTGTTTTTTCCCCATCTGATTTCCAAAACATTAATTTTTGATTGTTTCGTAACTTTTTTGGAAAGATTATACATACACTTAAGAGGTAAGGAGTAAGAGTTAATTCTTAATCTTTCAATATTGAAATTAGATTTTTGAATTAAGATAGAGCATTTTTTGTTTAAAGTTTCTATTTCTTGTATATTGGGTGTATCTTTTTTGATATTTTTAGATTTAGCCACAAGAAGTTTGTTTTGTATGTTTTGAAGTTCCGAGTCCCATTCCTTAATTTTATTTTTATACCAGGTTAAAATTTTACCAAAAATGTAAGCTTTTAATGAATCCCAAATCATAACTTTGTCCATGTTTTGTATTGTTGAATTCAGTGAAAGAATCGAACTCAGAGATCAACCAGCATTTAAATTTCTTGAGTTTAGTTATATATGCTGGAACCCTAGTCAAGATGGATAGACTTTTGAAGTTAGTTTGGAATTTTAAAATAAGAGTGTCATGGTCAGAGATGGGATGAATAACACTAAAGCTTGATATTTTGGAAATGATGTCCTGTGAGATTACTATTCAATCTATTCTGGTCTGTGAGCCATATCTATAATCCTGATGAGAGAAAAGTAGTGAACCAGGATCTTTCATGTTGAAAGTATCCCTTAAATTGAGAGAGTCTGTCCATTTTATAATTATTTTTGATGTAGAGGTCAATTTTAGTTTCCTGTTATTACTGATGTCAGAGTCTTCCAATATGCAGTTAAAATCCCCTCCCATAATTAGA